>NC_051184.2:91530777-91608486 GCF_013339695.2 Rhipicephalus sanguineus | reverse complement strand
GAATAGCCACGCCAGGTCTAGAAACTGCTTTGTAAAACATCCTATGCAGGCGTAACAACGGTGCAACATCAATTGTGGTTGTGGGGCTGGCTATCTGATTTTATAACAAAGCAATAAACACTATGTACTCTTACGATACAGGCGTCATGTCAGATTAACGTCGGTGATTCCAGTGTTGGCTCTGCTTATGTACCAGTCTAATAAACATTTGTATTCCTATGATTCAGCAAGTTACATTCAAGCGTTGCTCGACCCCGGAGGAATACCCTAACGAAAGTTACGTATGATATTCACATCGCCGCACCGTATTGTGCTCTTCGTTTCGATAATACTTGAGTATGTGCTCTAACGTGAGTGCTGACGTTCCGTCAGACCATATATTACCCTTTAAATGCCAGTGTTGTCGACGTGCCTGGTAAGCCCACGATGTACACTTACAAAAACACGTGTCCGTAGACCATCTCGTAACGCTTGGCTCAAAGCGAAAAAAAATTATCATAGAGCTACTCGCTGACTGCTTCGCATGAAACTGGTTCCCACAAGGCATGGGATCTGTCGTTTTTTTTTCTCTTTAAGGAGCGACAGCCATTGAAGCTCCGTCGACAAATCTCATTGGGCGACACTCGTTTCCGGTAGCCATGTTCTTCGTAACGCTGCCTCTAGCTGTTCGCCCCGCAGAGTCGCAGACACAACTTATCGAGTAGAGGGCGGATTTTTAGGCATTAAGAAGGCGAGCTTGAGGCCTCCAATATGGTTAAATATTGTCACGTGGTCGTGACGTCGACGAAGACAGCAGCCGGCCTTTGCAGGGTGAAACTGTTTATTTGGCCGAACTTGTGGCCGGAAATAGAGACTAGAACTACAGCAATACACGCTGTACAATGATAGCGGCGAACAGGGCGTCGTCCGTCGATCAACTCACAAGTGGTGAGGCGCGTCGGCTTTTATACAGGCGCTATCGAACTTTCCAGCGATATCGCTGCTTGTTGCGCATGTTCTAGAATAAGCTCCAGCGTTCGCGTCTTGCGCGCAATCTTAAGAAAACGATCTACTAATCTCGTGAAGCTTCTGGAACACTGAGGGCGCGGTTCGCGCTGAGCGTCGCTGGCAGTCTTTGTTCTTTGTGGGCGAAAACGGAATACAACAAAAGTGATAATAAGGAACGCACGTGGCAATGCCCCCCCTCCGAAAAAGCATCGTCCCGATGCTTAAACAGAACATGGGGGGGGGGGGCCTTATGGTCAATGCATGCAACAATAAATAGCAAAAAAAAAGAAAGTACAATAAACAATAATCGCAAGCAAGAAAGTACAATAATAAAGGAAAAGTACAGCCTTCAGATCACTAACGCGCGTAATACGGCTTGAGGCGCACGACATGGACGACTTCAGGTCGTGCACGGCGCCGCTGAGAGTTCGTAATGCCGTCAGGGACAACCTCGTAGTCGAGTGCGCCGAGGCGTCGAAGTACCCTGTACGGTCCGAAGTATCGTCGAAGAAGCTTCTCACTAAGTCCCCGTCGGCGTATTGGCGTCCATACCCACACACGGTCACCGGGTTGGTATTCCATGTGGCGTCGTCGAAGGTTGTAGCGGCGGCTGTCAGTCGTCTGCTGGTTTTTAATCCGTAGGCGGGCGAGCTGTCGTGCTTCTTCGGCGCGCTGTAGGTAGGTGGTCACGTCGATGTTTTCCTCGTCGGTCACGTTTGGTAACATGGCGTCGAGCGTCGTTTCCGGGCTCCGTCCGTAGACCAACTTGTATGGCGTCATCTGCGTCGTTTCCTGTACGGCCGTGTTGTACGCGAAGGTCACGTACGGAAGGATGGCATCCCACGTCTTGTGTTCGACGTCGACGTACATGGCCAGCATGTCGGCGATGGTCTTATTTAGACGCTCGGTGAGGCCGTTGGTCTGTGGGTGGTAAGCGGTGGTCCGGCGGTGGCTTGTGTGGCTGTATTCCAAGATCGCCTGAGTTAGGTCAGCCGTAAACGCCGTACCTCTGTCGGTGGTGAGAACCTCTGGGGTGCCGTGTCGAAGGACGATGCTCTCAACGAAGAACTTGGCTACCTCAGCGGCACTGCCTTTGGGCAGGGCTTTTGTTTCGGCGTAGCGGGTGAGGTAGTCGGTGGCCACGACGATCCATTTATTTCCGCAAGTCGACGTTGGGAACGGCCCCAGGAGGTCCATCCCGATCTGCTGGAATGGTCCCCGAGGAGGCTCGATCGGCTGAAGGAAGCCGGCTGGTCTTGTGGGTGGTGTCTTTCGTCGCTGACAGTCTCGGCACGTCCTTACGTAGCGAGTGACGTCGGCGGCAAGGAGCGGCCAGTAGTACTTTTCCTGTACTCGTGCGAGCGTGCGGGAAAGTCCGAGGTGTCCAGCCGTCGGGTCGTCGTGCAGGGCATGCAGAATTTCTGGTCGCAGTCCCGAAGGTACAACGACAAGGTAGCTGGCTCGGGCAGGAGAGAAGTTCTTCTTTACGAGGACGTTGTTTTTCAAGGAAAATGATGCCAACCCTCGCCTGAATACTTCTGGGACAACGATGGTCCTGCCCTCCAGGTATTCAACTAGACTCTTCAGCTCCGGGTCGGCTCGCTGTTGTTCGGCGAAGTCGTCGGTACTTATGGCTCCCAAGAAGCTGTCATCATCGTGGTCGTCGGGCGGTGGTGGGTCGACGGGGGCACGAGACAAGCAGTCGGCGTCGGAGTGTTTCTTTCCGGACTTGTAAACGACGCTAATGTCGAATTCTTGAAGTCGTAGGCTCCACCGTGCGAGCCGACCTGAAGGGTCCTTCAAGTTAGCTAGCCAACACAATGCGTGGTGGTCGCTCACAACTTTGAAGGGCCTGCCGTAGAGGTAGGGGCGAAACTTGGATGTAGCCCAGATGATCGCTAGGCACTCCTTTTCCGTTGTGGAATAGTTCGCTCTGCCTTTGATAGCGACCGGCTAGCATAACTGATGACCCTTTTCCTGCCCGGCAGTCTTCTGCACAAGGACGGCGCCGAGTCCTACGCTGCTTGCGTCGGTGTGGATTTCCGTATCGGCGTATTCATCGAAATGCGCTAGTATCGGAGGCATCTGAAGGCGTCGTTTCAGTTCTTCAAATGCTTCGATTTGCGCCGTTTCCCACTTGAATGACACGTCGCTCTTCGTGAGGTGAGTTAGCGGCTCGGCGATTCGTGAAAATTCCTTGACGAAGCGCCTGTAGTAGGCGCACAAGCCGAGAAAACGGCGCACGGATTTGGTGTCGCTGGGTGGCGGGAAGGCAGCGATGGCAGCTGTTTTCCGCGGGTCTGGGCGAACACCATCCCTGCTGATAACGTGACCCAAAAACAAGAGCTCCTCGTGCGCGAAGCGGCACTTTTCAGGCTTCAAACTGAGGCCGGAGGTCTTGATTGTTTCAAGTACAGCTTCAAGGCGCCGGAGGTGTTCGTCGAAGCTTGAGGCAAACACAACGACGTCGTCCAAGTACACGAGGCACGTCTGCCACTTCAAGCCAGCCAGCACTGTGTCCATAACACGTTGGAATGTCGCAGGTGCCGAACAAAGACCGAAGGGCATGACCTTGAACTCGAAGAGGCCGTCTGGTGTTATAAAGGCCGTCTTTTCTCGGTCTCTCTCGTCGACTTCGATTTGCCAGTAGCCGGTCTTGAGGTCCATCGACGAAAAGTACTTCGCGTTGTGGAGTCGATCCAGGGCGTCGTCTATCCGTGGTAGGGGGTACACGTCCTTCTTCGTGATTTTGTTCAGGCGACGATAATCGACGCAGAAACGTAGGGTTCCATCCTTCTTCCTCACTAACACTACGGGAGACGCCCACGGACTCTTGGACGGCTGGATGATGTCGTCGCGTAGCATTTCGTCGACTTGCTTCTTAACGGCGTCCCTTTCTCGCGTCGAAACCCGGTAGGGACTCTGACGTAGTGGTCGAGCATTTTCTTCCGTTATGATACGGTGTTTAGCAAGGGGCGTTTGCCGGACCCGTGATGACGACGAGAAACAGTCCTTGTATTTCTTCAGAAGGCATCGCAGCTGTTGGTGTTGGCGGGCGGGAAGGCTTGGATTTACGTTGAAGGATGGCTCAGGCATTGCGGTTGGCGTTGTAGCTTCGTCAGAATCTGAAAAGGCAAACGCATCGCTGACAGCCAAGATTTCTTCGATGTACGCAATCGTCGTGCCCCTGCTCAGGTGTCTGTATTCTTGGCTGAAATTCGTTAGCATCACGCTTCCTTTCCCTTCATACAGCCGAGCAATGCCTCTTGCGACGCAAATGTCACGGTCTAGCAGCAAACCCTGATCGCTCTCGATGACACCTTCGATGCATTCAGCCGTTTCGGTGCCGACGGGAATTATGATGCTGGATCTAGGAGGAATGGTGACTTGATCCTCGAGCACGTTCAGGGCATGTTGAGATGGGTTCGTATGCGGCGGTGTCGCTTTCTCCGACGATAGGGTTATCGACTTGGTTCTTAAGTCGATGACGGCGCCGTGGTCACTTAGAAAGTCCATTCCAAGTATCACATCCCTGGAGCAGTTTTGTAGGATTACAAATTTCGCAGGATAAGTCCGGTTGTTGATAGTGACTCTCGCCGTGCAGACACCAATCGGCGTTATTAGATGGCCTCCAGCGGTCCGGATCTCGGGGCCTTCCCAAGCAGTCCTAACTTTCTTCAACTTTGCTGCGAACGGCCCACTGATGACGGAATAGTCGGCTCCGGTATCGACGAGAGCGGTGACGTTGTGGCCGTCGATCAGAACGTCGAGGTCGCTAGTCCGCCGTCTTGCGTTGCGGTTACGTCGCGGCGTCGGGTCACGGCTATGTCGGTTTGCACCGCTGCTTCCGCGTTGCGTCGTCAGGTCTGCTTCCAGTCGCAAAGTTCCGTCTTCAGGACGTCGACGTCGTTCGGCGTGCGGCGGGGGCTCGGAACTTCGTCGCGGTGTCGTCGTCGACGGCGGAGGATCTTCAGCATTTCGTCGTTCAGCAACCGCAACTCCACCGGTTGCTGCCCTTAGTTTTCCGGATATGGGCTAGGCGACCGGCCACGGTTTGGGCCAGTGTACTGCCGGCGGTGCGGTGACATGTAGCGGCCGGGCGAGGGTGAGCGGGAAGGTCGTCGTTCTTGCCACTGTGTTCCGGTGAGGTAGTCGTCGATGTCGCGAGGCCGTTCGCCTGGTTGCGGGCGCGGCGCGTTGACGGCGAAGCCGCGTAGCCCCAGCTGACGGTACTGGCAGCGGCGGTACGTGTGGCCGGCCTCCCCGCAGTGGTAGCAGAGCGGGCGGTTGTCAGGGGCGCGCCAGACATCGGTCTTCCTCGGGGTGTAGCGCTGGCCGACAGGTGGGCGGTAGGGCGTCGGTGGCGGCGGCGGCGTCTGGCCGACAGATGGACTGTAGGGCGTCGGTCGCGGCAGCGGCGCCTGGCGTCGGTACTGCGGCGGTGTGTCGTCTTGGCGTGGACGTGGAGGAGGAGCATGACGGCGGGCTGCAGCAGCATAGCTCATAGCTTGCGGCTGCGGCTCTACTAGCTGAGGCGCGCCGAGTGAATGCTGGATCTCCTGGCGCACGACGTCGGCGATGGAATCTACTTGAGGTTGCGACGAAGGTAGAAGTTTTCGCAGCTCCTCTTGCACGATTGCTCGAATCGTCTCACGCAGGTCGGCGGATCCTAGCGCTTGAACGTCGGCGTAGCTTGTGGTCGAGAATCTGCGGTCGTATTGCCGTGTTCGCATCTCAAGCGTTTTCTCAATTGTTGTTGCTTCGGAGACAAATTCTTGGACGGTATTCGGCGGATTCCTCATAAGGCCAGCGAAGAGCTGTTCCTTTACTCCTCGCATGAGGAAACGAACCTTCTTTTCTTCAGGCATGTTGGGGTCAGCATGGCGGAACAGCCGGGTCATTTCTTCCGCGAAGATGGTCACGTTTTCGTTCGGGAGCTGAACCCGTGTCTCCAGCAAGGTTGCGGCCCTTTCCTTTCGGACGACGCTCGTTAACGTCTCCAGAAAAGCACTGCGAAAGAGATCCCAGGTTCGAAGCATGGACTCCCGGTTCTCGAGCCATGTCCTTGCTGCTTCTTCCAGGTAGAAGTACACGTGGCGCAGCTTGTCGTCGGCGTTCCAGTTGTTAAATGTTGAGACCCTTTCGAAGGTCTCGAGCCAGGTTTCCGGGTCTTCGAATGACGACCCGCGGAAAGTTGGCGGCTCCTTGGGCTGCCGGAGAAGCATCGGCGCAGGCTGCACGGGGTCGGTCATCGTCGCTGCGGTCGGTGTTGGGACCTGGGGCTGCCTGGTGTTTTCGGGAAGGAGCCCGTACTCTGGCTGCAGTCCCTTCTGCCTGCGGCTTGTTCGACGATCCGGGTTTTCTTTGCCGTCGTCCTCCTCGCGGCTTGGGCTTGGGTCAGCGCTTCGCGGTGGCGTCAGGATCATGAAGCAGCACCTCCACCAGATGTCACGTGGTCGTGACGTCGACGAAGACAGCAGCCGGCCTTTGCAGGGTGAAACTGTTTATTTGGCCGAACTTGTGGCCGGAAAATAAGAACTAGCACTACAGCAATACACGCTGTACAATGATAGCGGCGAACAGGGCGTCGTCCGTCGATCAACTCACAAGTGGTGAGGCGCGTCGGCTTTTATACAGGCGCTATCGAACTTTCCAGCGATATCGCTGCTTGTTGCGCATGTTCTAGAATAAGCTCCAGCATTCGCGTCTTGCGCGCAATCTTAAGAAAACGATCTACTAATCTCGTGAAGCTTCTGGAACACTGAGGCGCGGTTCGCGCTGAGCGTCGCTGGCAGTCTTTGTGGGCGAAAACGGAATACAACAAAAGTGATAATAAGGAACGCACGTGGCAATATAGTATAGTGTTGCCACCATCTGTACTGTTTAAACAGTCTTTGCGACATTAAGTCAATGGAGCTGCTTCGAATTTCACTCATAACGTTTAATGGACTGGAGGTGAGTAGTGAGGCTCGCCCGATTCCTGTGGCACGTACCCGCCAGGATTTGCTTGGCAGATACCCGCTAGGCTAGTTATAGACTGCTCCTTCATTTTCAGTGGACCGGAGGTGAGTAGTGGAGCTTGCCCAATTCCCTATGGCACATACCCGCTACGAGCTGCGTTACGCTCCGCAGGGATTAGCCTCTACGAGCTCAAACAGCTCCGGTTCCTATTACACAAACAAATGATATAAACTTTGTGAATGATTATGAATAAGTATGCCGTTTATTTTGACGACCCATGGAGGAAACTATGACACGTTTCGCATGCCTTAAAAAGGACGACACTCGGCAAAATATGCGAAGATTGGGAAACACCAGCGGGATATTTTAACTAAGCTAAAATTAAACTGGGCTCGAAATGTCGGACATAACGTCATTAACGTTATCACCAAAGCGAGATTTCCTGGCTGTAAATAACGTTTCCCTGAGAATCACTGGCCCGTGTTCGTCGTGACCTCGCTTTCACCTTTAACTACTTTATTTCTGCATACTAGCGCTTCTGGCCAATGACCTGCAACGAAAGTGCTACGCGATTAACATTAAGAAAACAAACTTCAATGTATTGGAAAACACCCTTAGTTTCCAAAATCTTGTGAGCAGTCCAAAGGGTCCATTATGCATTCGCCTAATACGACTCGAAGGCGAAAGTCATCGTCACCGCCATCGCCGTCGAAGCATGGCTCGTCCTTCGAGAAAAAAATTAGCGCAGCTTGCACATAGTCGCACGAGGCTGGGTCACAGCTGAGCTAGAGGAAGAAAAGGACGAAGGGAGCGCGTGTTGGTTCATGAAGATGATAGTTTTTAAATGCGAAGCATCTATTAGCGAACCTTAGGCACTTTGAGCGTTTCTATCTATCTATCTATCTATCTATCTATCCGCCTACGTCTGGGTGCTGTCACGATCGCCTCCTTAACTTGGTGTATACCAGAATTGACATGGGAGGGTAGGAGGATTTGACTGTTGGGTCATGACATGAATAACGTGAAAATCCTGTCGCGTACGTCGTCAAACCCTTTCCTCCAGGCACGTGTGGCACATACCCGTTTACCAAAGGTCGTGGTGTACGGGTGTGCGCCACAGGTGATTGACAGTTTATATCAACCCAGGAACGGCGAGAACAGAGATTCGTAATTTAAACGCGAGAGCGTTGAGAAAAACCGGCATCGGCAGCACTGACTCGACCAATGGAAAGAATAAAAATTAGGATACCAGCAGGAATCGAACCCAAGCATTCTGCGTGGCAATCAGGCATTCTACCACAGAGCCACGCAAGGTCTATAAGCTGGTTTGGAATAACAGCCTAGGCAGTCGTAGTGTCGGTGCAACGTCAATTGCGGTTGTGGTGCTGGCTATCTAATTTTACAAGAAAGCAATAAACATTACATATGTACTCCTACGATGCAGGCGTCATGTCAGATTAACGTCTGTGGTTCCAGTGTTAGCTCCGCTTGTGTAGTATCCTAATAAACATTACATTTGTATTCCTCTGATCCAGCAAGCTATATTAAAGCATTGTTCGACCCTGGAGGAATACATTAATGAAAGTTACGTATGATATTAACATGATTGCACCATAAAGTGCACTTAGTTTCGATGATACTGACGTATGTACTCTAATGTGAGGGCTGACGCTGCGTCGCACCATAAGTTACCCTTTAAACGCCACTGTTGTCGACGTGCCTGGTAAGCCCACGATGTGCACACACGTACAGCTACTAAACTTACAAAAACACGTCGATCCACCTCGTAACGCTTGGCTCAAAGCCATAAAATACATCATAGAAGTACTCGCTGACTGCTTCGCATGAAACTGATTCCTACAACGCGTGGGATCTGCCAAATTTTTCTACGCTACACGGCAAACTATACTCGTTAGAAGAGCTGGTGTGGGGGCTAGTTGGAACATACTGTAGGAAAAAGGTAGCGCTGCAAAGTTGAGGACAAGAAAAAAATTACACCATCTCCCGCTAAAGGGGACCATGAGGCGATGCGAAGCCGGATCACTTGCACGATCGCGTTCCGTTGGCGTTCGCTGGGCATGCTACCGACCTCGCGTCGTGGAACGCGAAGAGGAACACTACGTGCGTCGTGTCTTCCCTCTAGCCTGGCCGTTAATTCTCACAGGGCGTGCGGGGAACGTCGACAGGCGCGCGAGAGAGAGGCAGCGTAGGAGAGGAGAGAGAGGGGGAGGGGACGCGCATGCGCTGGCCCTCGTCGCGGCGCTGCGCAGGAGAGAATTTCGGCATGCCGAGCCCGCATTTCAGAGGAGCCAACCGAGCCAAGCGCTGGACTGAACGCGTGCAACGCTCTGCTATTTGAAGGAGAAGAGACTAGAGGAAGAGAGTAGCGTATGCGCCGTGAGAGCAGAAGTGAGAACGCAGAAGAAGCGCAAGCAGGTGCTGGTAGAGAAGTGGAGAGAGTAACGCGCAGCTGTTGGCGAGAGGAAAGGAGGAGAGTTGCGCATGCGTAGTGTGAGTGCGGAAAACGCTGCGTGCGGATTACCACGCCGCCTTACATACCCCCGAGCAAGAAATACTTCGCATCTAAAAGACCGGGACTACACAGACAAAGCGCATCTAACAACAGAATTTATTGAAACGAGAAGATCAAAAAAGAGGGAGGAGGGAGAGACGTAACATACGAAGGAAAGGGCACTGCAGGCAAACCACGCATGAACCAAGCAGTGATGCTATCTATGCAGTGAAACACGTGCAATAATCTAATTCAAACTTTACGTTTTTTCTGCTTCGTATTCGTATCCAAGATGGCGCATGTGATCAGGTTAAATTTGTATTTGTGTCGCTAGACATTCCACTTGTCTTTCTGTGAGTGCTAGAGGGGGAGCTAACGCATGCCCAAAACTTCCCCGACATCATACTGTAGGCTTCTATGATAGTTCTTCTGATTATATCCTCGCTGTGCGCCCAAATGGAAGTGTCCCTGAAATTTGGGTTACATTTACAATTAGAGCAGTGCCTGAGCGAGAATTCCCCTCGATTGCAACCCTACTACACAAATTCTTGTGTTCCTGTAACCTTTTGTTCAGGCACCTGCTTGTCTGCCCAATGTAAGATGCCCCGCAGGTCAAAGTAATCTTGTATACTACTCCTACCAAGGGCGTAGACAGAAATTTTTTTCGGGGGAGGGGGGGCAACCATACTTTATGTATGTTCGTGCGTGCGTTTGCATGTGAGCGTGTATATAAACGCAAGCAAAACTGAAAATTTTCGGGCTACGCCCCTGACTCCTACCTTGCCTTCAACAATTTTTTTTTTTTGACATGTCTGACACCACACTCTGCATCTCGGGCGTCGCTTTCACAACTCTGGGAGTTGACTTTCCTACACAAGCCTGCCAGTTGTTTGGGCGCCGAGAATACCACACCAAACTGGGAAGCCACTTTCTTAGGGGCGTAGCTCCTCTTAGTCTAACCTTGTCCCATGTCAGGCGTAACCGCGGCAGTATCTCCCGCACAGTATAATAGATGGCGCTGTCCCATAGAGATTCATGCAAACTGCAGTTGGGTGACGATATACTAGATGGCGCTGTCCCACAGAGATAGAAAATAAATAAATAAATAAATAAATAAAAATAATAAAAAATAAAAATAAAAAACATAAATAAAAATTATAAAAACTTCTAAAAAATAGAAAAATAAAAAATAAGAAAAAACGGAAAAGGGAAAAATAATCAAAGCGGCGTATCGCTTTGATTACTGCTGGGCGAAACCACTGAACATTTCACGGTGTACACATGATTGCTTCAGGAGCTTCGCCCAAGCTCTTCATCATTCACCCGTGGATATGCTGTAATTTTTTTAATCTATGCACTACGGTGTGCACGTACGGCAGCGCTACCAGCGGATTCTTATTACCATCGGATCTATCTCTTTATTTTATCTCCTTTTTTTTGTGTATGCTGCTTTGTAACTCTTTCTCTCTCTTTCTTTTTATCTTTCTCTTTCTTTGTATGTCTTTGTTTCTCTATCTCTCTCTCTGTGTAGTCGATCTCACGCCTTCAAAATTTTTATCTGTTTCTGCCCTTTGTTATTTCTTTTTCTAACTCTATATCTATGTCTATTTCTTTCTCTGTTTTGCTGTCTTTTTCTCTCTTTCTTCCCTTTCTTTCTCTCTCCTTTCTATTTATCTCTATGTCTTTGTTTCTCTCTCTCTCTCTCTGTATTCGGTCTCTTGCCTTCTACCTTTTCTCTGTTTCTATTTCTAATCTATCTATCTATCTATCTATCTATCTATCTATCTATCTATCTATCTATCTATCTATCTATCTATCTATCTATCTATCTATCTATCTATCTATCTATCTATCTATCTATGTTTGTCTCTCTCTGTACTCGTTCTCCCATCTCATTTCCCTCCCCCTAACCCTCACATCTCTCCTCCTCACCTCGCTTTCCTTTCCCGCCACCTTGCTGTAATATACTATACAAGGCTATGCTCTGCTCTGCCAGCGTGCCTGGATAGCCGAGTGGCTAGGACGCTCGCATTCTGATCGTGGGTACGCGATTTCAAATCTCGCCGCGGCAAAAAAAATATTTCGCCAAGATATATGTTTTCTTCCTCTTCTGTACTCGTTCTCTCGCCCATCAAGTTATTGCATCTCTCGCCGAACTAATCGGCCCACGTCTTCTGGTAGCGAAGCAGAACATGGAGGAAGGAAAAACTAAGGAGAGGCCCTATCGTATCCCAATGCATTGCGAAAAGTGTGGCGGAAGTGACGTCAGATTTATGGGGCAAACAAACCGGTATGGGGCAAACAAAACAGCAGACGCCCCGCGGCGTGCTCTCCGCAGTGGTTAGCTTCTGCTCGGATTTGTAGTCCCGGCGTAAACTTAGCGCGTATTGTGCGGTTCGCACGGAGTAAAATGTTGCAAGCAGACGTTTACCAGGCTGTTCGTGCGTGGCAGGCGCGAGCTCCGCGTGCTGAAATTCTTCGCGGAGCGTTTTTGTGCAACAGTACAGAAAGTACCGGTACGTGCCGTAATCAAAAACATTCAGCCTCTGCCTTATCGTATTCGAACTCACCCCGCAGTGACTTACGCGTTCTTCTGGGCGTTAGGCCTTTCTTTTTCTTTCTCGTAGCCCGATTTCCAGATCTATTGCCTGATTAGCGGTTCTTTGTTCGTGTATATGGAGTGAGCGCAGTAGCTATTCGGCGCAACGCCAACCTATATACTCTGTTCCAGAAGTTCCGTGCAGCAGAGCCAAGGCTAGACGACCCTCGAGCGCAGGTTTTTGCGAAGCGAGATGTAGTGCCCCATATACGTAGCCCGTTGTTTGTCCTCATGACTTTTGCAAGCGGTCTCGTCGGAGGATTTTTACTTGAAAGCTTCTCTGCGTGTTGTAGCTGTGATTTGTATGACGATTTTGTCGCATTTTTTGTATAAAACAATTTTTGTGGCTCCATGATACTGAAGAAAGAGTTCTTGCTTGTACGTGTTATAACATGCAAATAACGAAAGAAATAACGCTGTTGTGGCTCGTATGTGTTATGTTTTTACTTATAAAGTACGAAGGAATGGTACGACACTGAATGGTACGAACTTTTATGAGTAGTCCGCACTGCCCGAGCGTCCACAGCGCCGCGGAGGACCCAGTCTTGGGTTGTGATTAGTCCGCGGTGGCAGATTTGGTCACTCCTTAGTCAAAATGGCGGCGCCTGGTTCACCTGTGCGATATCGTGCAAGTATCTCGAAGACGCGCGCTTTTACGGTGCCGAGGAAAATATTTAACCGCTTTCACAATTACAGCTCATCTCACTGCGCAGTTGCACAGTGTCCCGAGACGCTCTTGCCGCTTTCGCTGCAGCGCTCGCCGCTAGCAGTCGACAGGGCGCGGAAGGATACACTTAGATGTGCTCGCCCTCCTGATTGGTTGAGAAGGCCTGTAGCTTCCACAGTGCTGCACGGAACTTCTGGAACAGAGTATAGTTGACGTAACTTCACGTCGAAAAGAAGACACCGCTGTATTGTATACGCGATCGTGCACGTAAAGTTTGTAATTCCAGTGCGCACACAACACAAGCACGCAGCGAGCGCACACCGCACAATACATACATCACGTACTCCGATAACAACAACAAAAGTTTATTGCCCTTTCGTTTGAACGACACAGCCTCTAAAACGTACGATGCCTTCGGCGCATGGTATGTACGGCGCGTCAGACGCCAAAAACAAAATTTCACGTGTGTTCCGAGTTGACACAACGAGTAAGAAGCAACAGAGCGCACATCCGAGAGCTCCGCATGCAAATACCATGCCTTAGTGATCAGTACTGAAGCGAACGTATACGTACACATGAAAAGTGACACCCGGTACTGCCCGCAGTGCACGCGATTTGGGCATTGCGTAGCTTTCCTAACGAACACACAGAAGGAGCAGCACGCGTGAATCGACTACGCCGCTTGCACGGCGAAAAACAAACAAAAAAAAAGGCTGCAAAGTTTCACGATGCGCGCATGCGCTTGCAAACGTCGCGACGGAAATCGCGAAATGTTTCGCTGCGCCTTCGCTAGGAGGCGATGCGGGTGTTTGCGATGTGGAGGCTTCACGAATGTGACGTCAGGGCCTCTCCTTAGTATTCCTTCCTCCATGAAGCAGAAGATGGCGCGTGCCGGTTCATGATGATGATAATTGTCTACCTACGACACACGGCCAACCTCGACCTTAACAGCGCTGCTGTAAAATTTTCTGGCTACGCCCCAGCCGCATACCGCGCAAGAAGAAGGTGTTTAATGGCGAGAAAACAGGATAGCTCGGCCTGGAAAGTGGGTTACTAGACTGCTACTTCTCACGGGGGTAAGGGGAAAAGGGATAGAAGGAGAGAGGTGTGATGACAGGTGACTATGGTATAGTACAATGAGTCACTGTACACACTATCCTGCGCGGGGACAGGACACGCGCGAAAGTTTTTATATCGTAGCACATGCTGTAGAGACGAGCATTTAAAACTGTCTCGCTTAGAAACCTTAATAGTCACTTTAAGCTCCGTTGGGCGTGCTCTAGATGTTCCCAAGCACCACAAAAGCTTCTCCTCCGAAAAGGGTCGGGAGTTTAGATGCTCTATGACGCACTTAAGTGTCTGTCTTTCGGTCGCGTACTGCGCGCACACGCACAGGATGTGGTGAATAGTCTCTGACGTGCGACACACACTCCAGTTAGGGTTTTGATCCTGTCCAATCTTACAAAGGCATCGTCGTGTATTACGGAACACCCAGTCACAATCTATGCAGTATATAGTGTTTCCTGGTCTCTTCTTAGCCGGAATGAAATCCGAAAAGCACGACCAGAGTCAAGCCTGTAAAGGCGCTCTTGGCGATAATCAGGGTCATTCCATGATCGTGTCATAGAGATTTTCATAGACCTAGACAGCGAGGCGTTGATGTGATATCGAGAAAAGTGAATTGACATGATTTCGCTGCCAGTGTGCGCCACTTCTGCTTTTGTGTCAGCTTGTTCGTTCCCAGCTACGCTACAGTGACTGGGAAGTCTCATTAACACGTCCATTATGTCGTACACCAGAAGATTGTACGCGTTTCCTTGCTTCATAGTTGCTGATTAGTTGAAGTGCCGGCTTAGACTCGCAAAATATTGTCCATTTCGCGGGGCTCTTTTGTACTATGCAGCGGACAGCTTGTCGGACGCCGGTCAGCTCAGCAGCAGTAGACGATGTCCAGTGCGCTGTCTCGAAGCTTTTCGTAACGCCCATGCGAGGTACCGTGGAAGCTGCTGCTGAGGAGGTCTGTGTGACAGAGCCATCAGCAGAAATATGCACTGCATATCCGCACATGTAGGCAATGTACGTTAAAGCGAAGTGCTTAAAGGGACACTAAGACAAATAACAATTTATGTCAGAGTGAAAGCTCAATGTATGAAAACTTCTAAAACGGCAATATTATCAACAGCAGTGCCCTACTTACCGAGAAATTAAGCTAAATGTATCACATGATGAGCGCCACGAGTGGGACATTTTCGAAGTGATCCCGATGACGTATGAGAGTCTGCCTACAATAAATTACTAGTACTCAAACTAGCAGCAATAAAAAAAGAACCTTCCGTGCATCAAAAGACGTAATAAAATGCTGTTTGTTCGTTTCCGTTTGATTCATGGAAAAAAGAACCTCTGTGGCGTTGCCATGGGGAACGGCGCGCGTGGTTCAAAAGTTCTGTTTTCGCCGAACTGCGCTTCGCCCGGGGCCCTGCTTCGCTCACGCGGTCGCGTCTCAGTGGTAGTTTCGGGATCGCGTACTGTCGCGTGTGTTTTGCGCACTCGTGGAAAGTTGGACAAAATGCCGCATGCAACGACGCCGGCACTACGAGCCCTCAGCAGCATACCGCGTTTATCGGTGCTCAAGTCGCTGAATTGGAGCCCAGCGTCGTGAGCCAATGTCTCGTTGTCAAGTTCTCCGTGCACACCCATTGCGGCGATTGCGGCAAGCTTCGATGGCTTTGATGGCCGTTGTTGCTGCTGTGGGTCCCGCTACTTTCGCTCTGCTGCTACTAGTGTCGGCGGCCGCGCAGTAAAGGCGGGCGACGTTGGGCACAGCAGCAGTGACGTATGAAAGTCGGATTTTAAGGCGGGTGATTTGAAGTGCGCTAACGCGATGTGAACCACTAAAACGTGATCTTATTTCAAAATAAGCACTTCCTTGGCATAAAAGTACGAGGTTTCTGGACCGCTATTTCAACAATCAACGTCGACTTAATATTTGCCTTTAGTGTCCCTTTAAGTCCAGCGGTTAGTATTTTAGACCTCTTTGTTATCCCAGGGATTGAAAGGCGCACGATCGGCTGAGGCATCGTCCAGAGAGGTATTCCGGGTATCACTAGCGGTGCACAATTCGAAGGCGGCAGATTTTGCTGCGACATCACAGCTTCCGAGTATGCAGCATTGGGCCGTGTGTTAGTAACGTCAGCCAGTGGATAGCCCGTATGCCTAGTCAATAATCTCAGATGTACTCGCAGTGGCTCGTGTTAAAGATAAACGCGAGCTGGACAAGCACGCGTGCTTCTGCAATAGTGCCCCACGAAGTACACCGAGGTACTCCTAGGCAAATTCTGAGGGCGCGAGCCTCAGCACCTTCAAGTGCACGGACAGCAGATAATGCTAACACGAGAAAGAACAGGAGCACTGCAGCGGAAATATCCAACACAAAGTGCCTGGTATAGCTGTAGTAGAGATGATTTCGATGGCACCCACAATTTTCCAGACATATGGAACATGACTTGGACAAAACTGTCTAGTTTTTTTTTTTTTTCTTAGTGCATATGTTTCGACCAAGGTAAATCACGGTCGACGGTAACTGCGAGAAACTTGTGGTGAGTAACCGAAGGTATGACCTTCCCATCAATCGCTGCAGGGTAGCAAGTCATGGATTTTCGCGTGAATGCCAGGGTCGCACTTCCAGAGGGTGAGTACAGTTCGCCTTGATCACCGATTAGCGTGTCTTGACCGAGTAGCGACGTGATCGCCATTGTTCGGGATGATCACCCAGTCTTCGAGGGTGACGACATGCGATCACTACTTGTGCCAAAGATCTATGTGACTAGAATAGTCCCACAGGCTGCGCTCTGGCTCACTCTGGATCCTGTTTCTATCTTTCCATATGGGACACGTACGTGACTTTTGTTGTTGAAAAGCAAGGCGAATTCCCGAAACTCGCCTAAATATTGCGATGTGTCCGGTATGCGGCAAGTAATGTTTTACATTGGATGTTGCTTAAATAAGTGGCTTCGAAGTAAATTTACCGTACTTCAGGAGCACTTAATTACCGTTTCTAACTACAAAATTGTTGTTGTCCACGCAATCTTGAATGTCAAAAGGCATATAATTATTTCATCATTCCTCAGCAAGCATCAAACAATGATGCAGAGTATCCCTCTCTATCGCTGCTCGCGATATCGCCAGGAAAGTTGCCCCCTTTGGACTCAGTCGATGCATCGATTCGCCGACGCAGCGTCGTCTGCTACCCGGCTGCGCACCTGAGCAAGCAGTTCACAGAGGGCGCCAGTAGTGCCGACGCCCAGCCAGCGTTTCTGTCACAACCATGCGTGACCACGGGAACACCAGATTTCGAAAATGGGCCCGCACTATAGATGCGATTGCAGTATGGGTGGATCTGAACTTCCATCGGGCAAATATGCGTGAAATCGGTAGTTTTATCGCCACTGGATTGCACGAATCAGACGTGCTAGAGTCCGAATTGAGTACGAACGCGCCGCCATAGATGGCGCCAAGGAGCAATAGACTCTAGGGTGCCTTGATGCCCGCGCGCTCCGTCACTCCGTGGCTCCATGTTCGTGGCACCCTTCTTCCATGCCCTGTGCGCCGTGCGCCTGTGTTCTATGCGAGCCAAGAAAGCGCAACAGTCAGTTTCGGAGCGCTCTTTCGTTCGCCCTATCTTGTTATCCCCTTGACAAACTCTCTTCCTTTCGCCTCGGAAGGCGCACTGGTTTTGTGTTTGTGTGTGTGTGTGGGGGGGGGGGGGGGGGGAGAGGGAGGGGAAGGGGTGCCAGCAGTACGACCGCCAAGCAGGCAGCGAGCGCCCAGCGAAAACAACGCGCGCCTTCCTAGGAGACCACGAAACAAAACCATACGGAACATAAAACAAGCTACCTAAGATAGTGCGGAGATCAAAAGAGCAGCCGAAACTAACAAAGACCAAAAGAACCACGAAACTACAGCGGACGACACACAAAAGAGAAAAAGGAAGAATGCAAACAAGGGCAAAGCTGAAACGGCGCACGGAATATCAGGAAACAACTTGCCCCTAAGTGTATATGTGTACATATACACACACACACACACACACACACACGCACGCACACACACACACACACACGGGTGTAATAAACTCTGTGAGGCCGTCAGTGAGAGAGGGTCGCCAAAACGCGGCTACGCACAACATATATAAAGCACACACACACGAGGCGCTTATCGGGCGAGGGGGAAACAACTGCAGCCTCGCCCAGCGAGGAAGAAGAGGAGGACTTGTCCGCGCCAGATACGAACGCACAAGTCGCGCGTGGCCGGTCCTTCTTTCTCTCTCTGCGTACGTACGATTTTACGCTCGGCGCATGCGCACTGCGCCTCTCGCGTATGGCTGGGCGCGCACACACACACACGCACATTCTTGTTTTTCATTGCGAACGCGCCGCCGCTGGCCTCGCGCTCTCACCATTCCTTCTGTTTAGGCCTTTTTTGTTGTTGTTTTTTCTCAAGATATCTTGTTTTCTTGAATGGCGTGTACTTCTTCTTTCCCTCCTTACTTTACCGTCAGTCGGTGTTCCTTGGCCGCTTCCTGGACACATTCTTTCACCACATGCGCAGCGGGCACGCGTTGTGTACATCGGTGGAGGCCCCTTCCTTGTTAACGGTCTCCTCCCTCGTAGGTGCGCCAACGTCGGTAGCAGCGTCGGGAAACGCTGGAAAATCAGCCTTTCTGGCACTCTCTTCTGTCTGTGCCTCTGGTTTTCGGGCAAATCATGCACACGGCGGCAAATTTCTTGGGGGCGCCGGCGAAGCGCCGTGTTTTTTCACCCCGATACGGTCGTAGATGTCTGTGCTACAGGGGTGTTCAAATGAAAAGGTACGAAACGACACTGTGGGTATAAATGAAGACTTTATTCTAGGTATACACCAGGCCCGTAGCCAGGAATTCTTTTTTTTTTTTTTTTTTTGAGGGGGGGGGCACTTGGTGAAAGCCTTGAAAAACAACTATTTTTATCATTTTTTTTCTGTAAAACACCCCCCTCCATCAGAATTTCGGAAGTGGGGAGGGGGGCTTACCCCCCTCCCCCTGGCTACGGGCGTGGTATACACTATGTGCCTTATCACAACGATCCCATTAATGAACGAGCCGAAGGATTCCTTGTTCCCAGAATTCCTGTGGCCGTGACGAGACCCAGTCCTTCACAGCGTCTTTCGATTTCGACGTCCGAGTTGAAGCGCTTCCCTTTCAGGTGTTTTTTGAGGGGACCAAACGCAAGGAAATCGCAGGCGATGAATGGTGGCCGGTTGAACACCCCGCTGTCAGGAATCGGATAACGCCCTGCTACTCTTCAATCGTCGAATTTTGCCATGTGAACGCCATGCTGTCCTCGCACGTACTGCCGCGTCAATTGGACGGCGCTCTCTGTAATAGCTTCGGCTCTCTACTGCGCACGTGGGCGCCCCCGCAGGCTCCGATACACGGCGGAGACTCCAATCGCATCCCTAGATGTAATAATATCTGGGGTTTAACGTCCCAAAAACCACGATATGATTATGAGAGACGCCGTAGTGGAGGGCTCCGGAAATTTCGACCACCTGGGGTTCTTTAACGTGCACCTAAATTACGGGCCTCAAACATTTTCGCCTCCATCGAAAATGCGGCCGCCGCGGCCGGGATTCAATTCCGCGACCTTTGGGTCCGCAGTCGAGCGCCATAACCACTAGACCACCGTGGCGGGGCATCCCTAGATGTCTCGCTACGTTCTCCCATAGCGGCATACGCATCTATGTTAACGCTCATGTTGTTACGATGTTTCGTACCTTTTCATTTGAACACCTCTTTTACATGTGCGCTGGGAAAGTATCGTTACTGGCACAGCTCGCGATGCCATGACACTGAGGCACACCGATAAAGGTTCTCCATTGGGAGGGGAAAGGGAGGGTGCAAATTCTCACCGCCCCTCCGGATGAGTCCTACAGGAAACAAGTTTTGTAATGCATGCAAAACTGCTGAAAATCAAGCAATGGCGCGCTGCTCATAACGCCCTGCCTTTGTACCCAGGCTTTCTAGGGATAATAATAATAATATCTGGGGTTTAACGTCCCAAAACCAGCTTTCTAGGGATAACTGTGGGCAACAAACAGTTCTTGGAACATGCTAAATGAGGAGCGCTCCGCCGCCACTATCAGGGGCGTATCCAGAAATTTCTTTCGGGGGGGGGGGGAGGGGGGTTCAACCATACTTTATGTATGTTTGTGCGTGTGTTTGTATGTGTGCGTGTATATATAGGCCAGCAAAATCGAAAAATTTCGGGGGGGTTTCAACCCCCCAACCCTCTCCCCCCCCCCCCTCCCGGGCTACGCCCCTGGCCACTATCGTCAGAAACCTGCATGGTGATAACCCTGCACAAGAGACAAACATGGGACCGGTCCGGTGGTGGGCTGACTTGGCGCCCACCTTAGATCATTAGGGGAGGCGGCCGCCCGCCTACACCCGGATGGCCTCACACATGTTGCCCTAGATGTGTCTGAGCAGAGGCAGCGACAGCGGGGAGCACGGGAGGGGGCGCAAGCCTGCCCCCCCCCCCCCCCTTTCTTCACAGTATGCTCGCCTGCCCCCCCCCCCCCCCCCTCTCATATTACCCCACCCAAGAGCAAACATAACACAACGTCATAACACAACGCATAATGTCACATGCCATGTATGAGCTGCAGATGTGGCACGTAGAAGCTTAGGAGTGGAAGAAGAGAACATTTTCCTAGTCTGGTTCTGGGGAAGTCGTCAACTCCATGGCTACCTGTCTTATTTCGCCCGCGACATTACTGGTGGAGGTGCTGGGTACATGCACCTTGGCTCTCAGGTTTCAGCCGTCACTCCTAGCAGCTTGGAGACAGCTACAGCTCCCACAGTGAGAAGCAGTGGTCGCCTGCGAGGACTACACCCCGAATTCGGTCCCTTGTCATCGAGGCCTGTAAGGATGACAACCCCGACAACAAGCCAGGCGATTCAAACCAACGACGCCCATTCTACTGCTCTCCCGCATGTTTTTCATGCGCCGCAGACACCAATATCGTTCCATGCACTTTTGAGGATGTTGATGTCTGGCTCGACCACTTCGATCGACTTGTCCGCATCAACGAATAGGATGATGTTCGCAAGCTGCGGAGATCTTACATCGCGTTATAAGATTGTGCAAAAACATGGTACGAGAACCACGAGGGTTCCTTTGCGACATGGCAAGAGTTTAGCCGACAGCTCTGCGATGCGTACCGCAACGCCTAAGGAAGGAGAGAGCTGAACAAGCCATCTCGTGCAGGAACCAGCGGCCGAACGAGATAGTTTCGATGTTTTGTTGAGGACATGCTTCGACTCTTGAGGCGCGCAGATCCTGCAATGTCCGCGGAAAAGAAGGTGCGGCATTTGATGCGTGAGGTGAAAGAACAGCTCTTCGCCGGACACGTACGCAATCCACCGACAACCGTGGCCGAGTTCATCAGTGTGGCAAACACGATGGAGCATATACTACTCTCCAGCAGCGGTCGTCACAGTACGAACGCCACGACATCACGGCCGCTGCGTGCTCCATCGGGTCTGAGAGCGAGAGGCAAGCCCTCGCAGACTTCATACAAAGTGTCGTGCGGGACGAGCTACGGCAACTCGAAGCAGTAGAACTCAAACCACTTGTCACAACCAGGGGCGTAGCCAGAAAGCTTTTCGGGGGGGGGGGGGGGGTTCAACCGTACTTTATGTATGTTCGTGCGTGCGTTTGTATGTGCGCGTGTATATATACGCAAGTAAAACTGAAAAATTTCGAGGGGGGGGGGGGTTGAACCCCCCATCCCCCCTAGCTACGCCCCTGGTCACAACACTCGCGGACGTCATCAGAAATGAAATCAGACAGGCAGTCGCACCACTCGCACCACCAAGACCTGAGGTCCCCGCCCTGACAGCGGCCATGCGACATCCTGCACCACCAGCTACTGGTCCCAATATGCGGATAACGGACCAGGCTACTCATCTATTCCAGGACACCTCTTCGAGTCCGCCACCTGGCTCAGGGTTCCCGAACGGTGCGTTCGGGAACCTTGAGCTTGCTTACACCCCGTAGCCTTGGTAGTGCTGAACGGTAGTGGTGAGTTGGAGTATTGGCCATGAGATCGAGCGGAGTCGCCGCCTGGCGGCTTCTGGCTGAACCGCGACTAGTGTGGATTACTCCATGTGTCGTCCGCTAGCCACGTTGTGTTTGCATGCGTGCGTACGCCATGCAGGTCCTCAAAAGGCGGTTTGTTCCGTTGCGTTAGTGCTACTTTAACCACTCGTACGTATGCCTAACACGATGTAAAGAAGCATTTGGCCTTGACCGGCTGTATATGTACTGTATTAAGATCAGTGAGTGCACTTGTCGATAGTGCTGTGTGTGGCCGTCGTATCCTCCGTTCACGAGAGTCATATCAGTGTAGGTGCCGCTGTGTGGTCCAAACGCATTGCCAAGTGCACTGGCGTTGTCCTCAAGATGAGAAGTATCAAATCTCATGTGAATATAGCCTTTTAGAGGCTCGGTGGTAAAAAAAAAAAAAAAAAGGCTCTCATGCACTTGCGCGTTGTGGTTAGGAGTGTAACTTCGGCACTGTCGTTTATAGGTTACGCGACGAGCTTTAGTTGTGTACGGTCCTGGTCCCACTACAGAGAAATGTTTATGTCAAGTCACGTCTGACACTTGGGTACTTAAATTGTCCCATAAAAAGAACAGAAAATGTAATGACACAGAAACCACAAAACTGAGTTGCCTTGCGCTATTTTAACTTGTGGCGAAATTTATACAAAAACACCCGTGTACTTAAATTAAGGTACGCGTTAAAGAGCCCTGATGGTCAAAATTAATCCAAACGGCGTACTTCAGATTCATGTCGTAGTAATTTCACGCGAATCCACATCTTTTTTTTTTCTTTACATTATCTTGAGCGTTTGTGTTGCGTTGTTATAGATTGACGGAAGGCAGCGGACATTATTCGCATGAAAAAACGTACTATGGTCAAGTGAAATAACCGGGTCTTTGTTCCATTACTGTCGTGCAAGTAATCAATCGAATAAAGTCCCGTGCTGTACAGTTACCTTTGCGTACTATTACTGGAATAAAACCAAGCGTGTGCGTGTGAAACGTCTCCGTAGCGCTTAAGCGCTGTCAACCACGTACCTTTCCTCAGTAAACCTATCAACTGTCCTACATTTCATGAAGAACTGAATAAGAAATGCGGATGAATATTTGTGCACGCAGGGCACAAACTACTATTTGAACTCATCGTGAAGGAATACGGGCTTTCTTTTTGTTAGGGATATCCAGATGAACAAGAAGTAAATACTTAATTCAGTCGCGCTACAGCGTAGGCAGAACACAAGCTAAACATGTACAAATAAAACAAGAAAACGTGATCCATTGCGAAAACGCCGACTGTTGCCGAAGGCGAGCAGCCTGTTCGTTGGCAGAATGCGCTTCTCTCACAAGTGACAGTAACGTTCGGCGCGCTTCGTGCATTAATTCGGGAATGAAGAGCGCACATATTACCAGAAAGCTGCAGTCAACGCATTTTGTTTTCCGGAAATCGGGTCAGATCGCTCACAACGAAGCGCTCTTGTGTGAGTTTGTGTACGCGCCGACAACCGCCTATCCACACTTGCGCGGTGACGGTGCTGCCACCTGTAGCCCGGTCTCGCGGCGAATAGCTCACCCTCATGTCGGCCGTCTAATTAAAGACTGAGCAAGGCAAGCGCGTCGCTCACTTCGGATAACTGTCCGCTCTGCTACCACTGTGGTGAAGCTGGTCACGTGTATCGCACCTGTCAGTACCGCCAACTAGCTAGGTCTACGCGGCTTCCACCCTGATGCTCGGTGCCCACGCTACGATGAGCGCCCCGCGAAATCGAAGCGTATCTCACAGGCCAGCGAATAGACCGATCCCACCAGACCATCTGCGCATGCGCGAGTTTCCGACAGTGGCACTGTCGCCATCTTAGTTGTAGTTCTCGGAGCGCTGCTGGTGTGGCTGCTTGCTGCGTGTTTCAGGTATATTGGCGTTTTGCACCAATCCTCGACACGCAAGACGATTGAACGCGGTGGAAAACTGTGTCCGCACCTCCAACGTATGTTAGTTTATTTCAGGTTAACTGCATCCTAGCGCTAAAAGAAAAAAAAAAGAACAGTTGATAGTGCTTACGTGTGACAAGGTGGTCTCGTCGGGTTGATGGGCTTGCCTCGTTTTGCTGAATAAATATTAGTAATAAAAAAAAGAGAAATCACGTTCCCGTCGTCATGAGAGCAAATATCTTCTCCAGTGAACGCAAGCACGCAAGCGACACAAGCTACAGTATCCGGAAAATAACTTGCCCAAACTGCGCAGAGCTCTCCGCTATACGACAACAGGAGAAAAAAAAAAAGCCGAAGGAGACCAAGAAAAGAAGCTTATTGCGCTTTTTTTTGACGAAACGACACTTTGCATGTAGACTGTGTTGTCAACGCAGGACTTCGATCACAGTAATAAGTTAAACGTAAATGAAGATAAAACGGTCGCCGTGAAGCAGGTTAGAGGCGCGTCCGCTGAACAGTGTCTGGCCGCTCACGCCGTTTGGCAAAAGTTAACATCACGAAAATCTCGTGAATGACATAATATTTCCTGCTGTACAAGGGATGGATGAGTCAGTAAGAGATTTTGGCGGCACACGCAATGCGGCGGATAAGCAGTAGCTCGCTCCGGCTGGCGGCGGCGGCCTCAGCCGGTGGCTCGGCGCCGGTATCGTCGCTAGGCCTACCGCTTCGAAACGGCAGTGTACGGTTAATAGCCTACGCTCATAAAGAAGTCCAGCTTTGCTACCGCTGTTGCCCGCTTTACGATGCGTTCACAATAATATCGCATATTCAGAGGAACAGGGAAATCCCGGCGGCGGAGTTGGCTGCGATACCGGCACGGCCGAGTTTTCGCCGTGCGCTCCACGGCGCGAGCTGTATACACAGCATGCAGTTATAATCTTGGCTTGTATCACAGGTCTCGTTCATGCTAGACGCTTGACAGTCGTCATCGCATTTGGTGAGAGGTCGGTTTAGGTCTTCCTATATATTAAAGCGATATCTGTTGAGCCCGGAAAAGACGTTGTATCCAACCTGTCGCCGCTGGCGGTGATCGGCCCGGCAAGGGGATCCAGCTCGCGTTACATGAACTTTTGCTGTCGCTGATCGGTCCATCGTTCGCGCAGCGAGGTTGTTATGTCGCAATAGGGCACTGCTAAACCACGATGCATCATGCACAGGGAGTTCACAAACACGTTGAACAAGAAAGTGCGCGGTAGTTGCCTCTCTGTCCGACATCGTTGACTGTCGCACACATTCCTGTCGGAGCTTGAAATCCTGTGAGAACACGCAAAATCCGAGTCATTTTGCTTCAGGCTCCTGTTGTAGCATTCCAATACACAGCACGTCAACCCAACCATCGCAATTCCTCCAAATAAGGCTGCTAAAGCTCGTTAATGCAGCTCGCCAATGCACCAGCTGTAGGCAGCTGAACGTACCGAGTACTACAAGTACCGGCATGCACCGCGGCAGCGGTGGCGTAGTGAAACTCGCGGACCTCGCCGCTCTACGTCTCCTATACTCCATCTCAGAAGTTCCCTTCAGCACTGTGAAGGCTACAGGGCACCTTAGCTAATAGGAAAGGCGATTAGCCCCTCCACATGTATTCATCTGCGTCGCGTCGTCTGCTCAGCACCTTCCTGTCGTCTCCTTGTACGCGTAGGGTGAGTAATGCGAACAGACGGCATCGCCGAAAAAAAAAAATGGCTGCACCCATCGCAGCTGGTGCCCTCCGCTTCGAAATTATCAAGTCGTCATTGCGCGCTGTCTGAGCAGTAAGTTGCAAACTGACGCTTGTATTTACTTTAGATTATTGTGATGACGCTTCGACAGCAATGTATTCGTGACTATACTTGCAGCGCTAATTCTACGAACCATTATCAATTTCGCTGCGCGTTAGGCTTAGCAGGCGTGGCTAAACAAACAGCTGATCTCGTAAATAACGACAAACTGTACCTGATGCTTTGTCCTCAGCGTGAGATGGCACAAAGCAATGGCTCATTTCACCATTCATTTGTTGCTGCCAGCGCAGTGGGCGAATAGAAAGTGCAAGTTCGGATCGCGTCTGCATCGGTTGCCATGTTGATTTGTAACCACAGTTACCCGCGGTTGCTGGCACAGCAATTAAAAGCGCACGGCATCAATGCGAAGAATAATAAACATATCACGCATTGATGGGACGTAACAGGCGGCAAACAAGCGCAAATGTCTTAACCCTGCCAATTGTAAGGTAATTATATCTGGAACTATGTTTTGCTGCGCACGTGTGTGGCTTGCTTACACCCCGTAGCCTTGGTAGTGCTGAACGGTAGCGTTGAGATGGAGTACATAGTTCACCCTCGTCGTCTTTCAGAAGCCGGTCGCCGAGTCCCCACAGGGGAAACTAGGAACCGCGGCTTCTGGGGTGAAGTCACTCTCTAACGAACTTTCAAATAGCCTCTCTCGACGCAACGACCCGACGATGACCGTTCTCATTTTTCGTTATTTTCCGGGAGTAATACGATTGTTTCAGACTATAAAAGAAGCGGACAGAACAGCGCTCACACTCACAACTGAAGCTTTATTAATCAGAAAAAAAGTATGTAAGGCAGATACATGGTTCCTCGCGCATGCGTAACAGAGCAGGGCGCTACAAAAAAGGCAGCTCGTATCGGGATTACAAGAATTTTGTGCGTTACATGTCATTTATCTAGATGTATCTAAATGTATCTAGATGTCATGTATCTAGATGCGTATTGCAAGCACTACGCATCTAGATACGCGCATTCCTTATCGTGCTTGACTAACACAGTCATGTCCCCTCTTCCGGATGTGGTATGATTCTACTATCTCGCGAGTAAGATGATCCTTATGTCGAAAAGTGATCTCTGTTTCTTTAACCACCGAGAAACATCCGCATTTTTTACAGTGATCTGCCAGATGAGGTGTTGCTTGACGCCTTAATACATGCGTGGTGTTCTCTATAAGCCGATCATTTACGCATCTTCCAAGCTGCCCGATGTAGACTTTACCACGAGAAAAATTAATCCTGTAGACCACCCCCTTTACGCATTTTACAAACATGTTTCGTTGTTTAACGGAGCAAACTTGTGAATCGTGCTTATTAACGCGAGTTTTCAGCAAAAAAACAAACTGGCAGGCTTGTGTCCGCGCGTTAATAAGCACAAAGGTTCACAAGTTTGCTCCGTGAAACACCGAGACATGTTTGTAAAATGCGTAAAGGGGCTGGTCTACACGATTCATTTTTCTCAAAACTCGACGTTCCCGACACACTGGCACACCTCATACTCGACTGCCCGTGGCGCCACCAAGATGCCAATAAGAAGCCCGCAACGACCGCACGCAACAACCTCCTCGCCGAGACGTCGCAGGCCCAGATCTCCGCACGGGACCTAGACGACCAACGAGGACTCGTCGCCAGGGCCCGGGAGGCGATCGCGGCCAGAGGATTCCTGGACTAAGGGACCCTCCCACCTAGGGTGACCCCAAGCTTACGAGCTCGGGAACACTGTTTCGGCAAATTAAGAGTTTATTTCATCATCATCATCATCTCAAAACGCATAACCGGCAAAGGAGAAGTCAAGGTTTGCTGCTGGTTTGAATGGGAAACATGTTCTGTTTGCTTGGTGGCCGCTTAAAGATAAACTTCGATTTCGCTCTGTAAATGTAAGCGTTAGGCTAATTATAAAATAACAGATCGTGGTTCTTGACAGAAGTAACCTATATCGAAATGAGTGTTTATGACTTCATCTCCAATAACATTTGCCTAGACTTTGAGGCTTCTTAAGGAAACTTGTAACACAAAGGCACACATGTCCTATAGCGTATTACCCACAATAAACTGGTAGGACGTTTAAGGAAAACAGTGCGTTTTCTTCGCCACACGCCAACGTTTTATCTTGCCACTGGTAAGATGGCGGATTCTTGGCTTCACTTCCGAAGCATAACTTCCACTCCAGCCATTTCTTTTCATCCACTTTCGAACACGCACGTGAAGGCTACTGGATAACATGATGGTTGCACTTAATTTCCATCACGGCCGGACGTGTCAGCCCATGTTGCACATGGGACACCAGGCCATTGTAGCTGCACAGCAGGCAAGGAAAACCGCTTGCGCACGGTAACCCGAGAACGTCAAACAGCGAGCCGCCGCGCCGCTCGCGTGAACGGCGATGCTGCTGTTCATAAATAAATAAAGTCTCAACAAGCAACATTGTGGCAATGACAGCGTCCGGCGCGTGCAACTGTTTCTGGCACCGTGCCGATCTTGTAAACAAAGATGGCGGCGCCCACGCAAGCGCCATGCGGTGGCACATTACGCAGTTTAGCTGTGAAGGAAGCGCATTTGAGCGCATTTAAGAATGTGGCGACCTTGCGAGAGCCGTTAATGTGTGGGGAAACGTCAGTTTTCGTTGCTGCGGGATTGCAGTTCTGCAACATTTTGTTGTCGAGAGATGCGAGATGCACTGAATTCTATGCATCTCGGAAAATGTTTGGTTGCCGTGAGCTATTTGTTGTTATGCGAATTCGTTATTGCGCGTTTCGACTGCAGTCTCGAAAGCTGAGTTCATAGTATCTTTAAACCATCGTTCTTGTCATTAGGAATATTGTTACGTATCAAAACATACCCTAAGTTAAAGAAATGTAGTTCGGAGTTCTCGCTTTCCGGCTTGCAGTTTGCGGCCACAGCCGCCAAAAGGCACGCCGCAGCACGTGCCGTGCTGCGGCACGTGCTGCCGGAAAAAAAATAAGAGGAAAAAAAAAACGTAAATTCTCAGCCAAGTTCTCTGTCCTTTACGGCAGAATGTCCTTTTTTTTTGTCCTTTCTCTCTAATTTTCTGCCACCAATACTATAACCGTCTCTTACTTATTTCATTTCAATCGCGGGTGTGTTCAGCTTTCCATTGTCGTCTCTAAAACCCAAGGCTTCATGTATAGGCTCGTGCCCAAACGTACACCTGGGTGGATATCTCCACATTGAATCGGAACATGCTCCGCCGTTTCCCTATCTTCCCCGCAGCATGTGCATTGTTCTTCTTCTTTACTGAATATCGCTTTATAACTGCGCGTTCTAAGGCAACCCGATCCGGCTTCAAACAGTAAAGCGCTTCCCTTTGAATTATCGTAAAATGCCTCCCTCCTTATTTCATCAATAGGAAGGCGCCGGCTGGCGGAGGGTCATTTCCCGTCATGGACGCCGCTGAGGAGGCTCGCCGAGAACGGCAGTGTCGACGGAGAGCGGATCCCTCCGTCGGGGGAAGAACGACCACGGCGATTGCTCAATCCTAATTTAGGAAAACTGGACACAGCAGCCAACAACGTAAGGAAAATCTCAAGGTGAAAGCCGGAGAAACACAAGCGAAACGCCGGTATCGAGACGATGCCGAGGTGCGAGCGCGAAAAAAATGTTGCGAAGAGAAACACAGGGACAGGGCGTGCATTGTACTTCCCCAGCATTCACTTACGGTGGAGCTGCAGCCCACAATTTTTTAGCAGGGCCATAGCCAGAAATTAGTAACACGGGCCAGGGCCCGTGTTACTAAGCCCAGACACGGCCCGGACCTTCACTACTAGGGTAGCCAGTCGATCTGAGAAATGGGGAACCTCCCTCTCTTTCTGCCTACTTTGTTCCTCTTCCTTCTACGTGCGCGTTAGTGCACTTGCTCATAATGACATTAAGTTGGCAAAAACATGAATCCCACTAAAAATGAACGAAAGAAGGAGAATTTTAAGGGCTCGTTTTTTAACACGAAAGTGTTTTATGCCGGGGTCAACCAAGATTTTCATGACGTATTTCCGTGACGGAAATACGTCAGCAAAATGAATGCCACCAAATGGCAAAGAAAGAAAATTATAAGAAAAAGTTCCGTTGACAGGAGTCTAACCCATGACCTCTCGGTCCGCGACGATGGCTGGCGGGCGTTTAGCCCATGGGCTGGTTTAGCCCATGGCGGTAGCTCAGTGCACTGAGCTACCGCCAAACACATAACGGAGGCTACATGAACGCGCCTTTTATCTTTCACACTTTCTTGTCGCAGTGCTCTTGCATGGATGGATGCTATGAGCGTCCCCTTTATAACGGGGTGGTGACATGTGTGCCACCAGGCTCGACAAAAAAAAAAAAATGCCGCCCGCATCTTCCCACGGAGGGAACTCGAGTAAATGCGTCGCAGAGTGGTGGGGGTATCGCGTGAATGTTGCGTAATTGGGTTCCGCAGAAGCGTCGCGCTGCCCGAGTGATGGATCCGCTTCTCGACGTTCACAAATGGTTGCTGCTTCTCGAGCACGACGCTCAGGATCCACAGCCCGTCGTTGCCGTTTCGAAGCTGCTTCTCGTTCCCCGAGTGAAGGATCCGCAGCCCGTCGTTGTCGTCTCGCAGCAGCTTCTCGTGCACGAAGTTCCAGGTCCGCAGCTCGCTTCAAACGCTTGCGTTCAGCGTCGTATGCTCGTCTCTTCGCAGCCTTGTTTTCTGCGTTGCTTGCTGTTGTTGACGCTGACGACGGTGAGGGTGGGTAACGTTGCCTTCAACGAGTGGTGGGACTCTGATTGAAGGTACTGTTGCTTCCATCGCATCCACTCGAGTCAAGCAAAGTGTCAAGTCAAGCGAAAGCCAAGTAATGACGCCCTTGACTGAATTCCGAACGCGCGCTCCGCCGCTTATATACACACCGCCCGCGTTCGATCGAGAGGAGGGAGGGACGGAGAGGACGGAGGGAGGGAGGGAGAGGCCTGCTGCCGGCACGAGACGAGCCGAGCATGCTAGGGAGGGACAGGAGAGGCTTGTTGCCGGCACGAGACGAGCCGAGCATGCGCAGTGGGGGTGTGGACGGCGGCCGACGCCGCAGGTGCGACTAAGAGATGCTCCGCATTTAAAATGCGCGCCATTGCTGCGACCATCCCATTCGGCGCGTTTCCAATAGAAGTGTAATTTCGTTTAACATACCGCGATGTGGTGGCTTTAGTCCTAGCCTCACTCATAGCATCCATCCATATCGAAAAATAGCTCTCCGACGCTCGCCTGGCTGTCGCACCGCGTTCCCCGCTCAGCCTGTGAGAATTAACTACCAGGCTAGAGGGAAGACACGACGCGCGTAGCGTTTCTGGTCGCGTTTCACGGCGCTTTGGAGGAGTGCATATCGAGTATCGGTGTTTATGTTTGTTGATGCCATACTTGCGCGGAATTCACCCATATGCGGTGTCCGCGTATATGTTAAGAACTTGAGCTACTGCAAACGTTAAATAATGGTCATGGGCGTTAGTCGTCGGTACGGAGATGTGCCACTAGGCGTCAACGTGAGTGCGTCCACATCAGGTAGTGCTAGATCTGCCAAACAACAATAGACATTATACAAGCTCTGATATACCAATGCACTAAAGCAATCAACTACTACTGTGACGACACACGGGTTTCACTTTCGTGTTATACTGATTCTTATGACAGAGGGATCAACCATCTTTTTTCTTTGCTAGGTACAACATTAATTAGAACTAACAGACAAGAGAGAGAAGCAAGGAAAGACAGGGAAATTAACCAGACGCATGGCTCGAAGCCATGACGGCGAGTGTGAAACACTGTTTTTCTGCCTGCTGGCGTCACGAAGCACGTGATCTGTTTATGAGCTGGCAGCTGACCAATAATCTCTCGCATACTATACCTGAATTCAGCAGTCTGCCAGAACCAGACCATCACTATGAATGAACGAAAGAAGGGGAATTTTATGGGCTCCTTTTTTTCTTTTCAAGACACAACATTAATTAGAACTAACAGACAACTATAGTGGCGCTGTCAAACACTCCTAGGTTTAAATGCACGTATGTACCCTATAAAAAAGTGGACGGGAGGATGACCGTCGCCGTAGCTCTGTGGTAGAGCATCGGACGCATTATTCGAAGGTCGCAGGTTCGGTCCCTGCCGGCGGAAAGTAATCTTTTCGTCCAATTTTACTTTCTTCACATTTACATTATAATTAGAACAAATAACATTTCCTATAGTTTCCTTGGCTTTCTTGTATGTTCTAATTATTGTTCCACTAAAAATGACACCAGTTGTCACCTTGACGAAGACAAGGCCACTTGTGGAAACGTTAAATTCCCCGTTCCAACGATCTCTGATCGCTTCGAGCATCCGTCTTCCCCTGAACTTCTATGTCGTTTGGATTACTAAATTTGCCACTGTGACAGGGGAATCATTACCTCTGCTCCGAAAGAACATTCGGGATCGACCTCACTTTCGACCGAGATATCAAACGCGACAAGTTACCGTCGGTGGCGTCCGACACGAGTGAAGCGAACAGCCGTCACCACGTGATGACGTCCCCACGACGCCACAGCTGGCCGAAATTCGTCAAGTCATCAGAACGTCAATGCGACGTCGTATAACGTGAAGTCCCATGATGACGCCATCACATCACATCGTCGCTTGGTGCAGGCTGGGCCGATCTCGGAGGCACTGCAAAACCACGTGAGGTGCAGAAAGCTGCCAATGCCTCCGATCCCGGAGGCAGTGCGAAACCGCGTTGGGTGCAGAAAGATTTCGGGCGAGGGGGTCAATACAATCGACTGGGAAGAAGACGGCTTTCGCCTTCGAGTAGTCTTAGGCAAATGCATATGGGATCATGCGACATTTTTCTTCGTTTGGCAGTCCACGGGATTTTCAAAACTTTACGCTGCTGCGCCACATTGTCCCGAATGAAAGAACCCGTAATACACGGCGCCCAAGATTGAGTCAAGTCGTAGAGTTCACTGCATCTCCATGCGTTTGCGGTTGGTTTGAGCGGGGCATCGACTCTGGCGCGCAGACGAGACGGGTCGCTCTAGATTCATCAATAATTCAGCAGCGAATGCGTACGCGGGTACATGCGAGGCGAAAAAAAAAAAAAAAAAGCTTCGGGAACCAGTCATATCCACGGGTTCGCCGTATTAGTTTAGGCGTTCGGATGTTCCAGTCTATCGGGAAACGAATGGCTCACGATATGGAAAACTATATATGGAGTTGTTTTGAATAGCGAAATTTTTCGATGGATTACGAATACCCCAAAATTAAAGAAAGGAATGGCGTCAGAACCAGAATACGTTTGCTTGTGTCAATAAATAGAAACGATGTACAAGAGATTTATATGTAGAAGGAACGAGTTCGTAGTCATAAACTGAAAAGGAACTTCCAGTGGAGGCATCGCTATTCAGTTGAAAATGTGACGCCAAAATACCAAATGCATGCATGTTGCATGTGCGGTACGTATATAATGTGTGTGTGGCGTGGGCGTGCAGACTTAAACCGGCCAAGCACTCCGCACAGACCAGCGAAGGTGAAACGTGTTAAGCAGTGGGTTAATCCCGACGGTTCATAAAACTGAATAGTTGCTTACGTGCGTCCAGAAATCTTAATTGGTGTTTCCCGCCCGTGTGTCTTCATATTTAGCGGACCAGTGATGAATAGTGGGATCTGGCTAATTTCTGTAAAATGGGTTGACTAAAATTTATTCCGGAGTTTCACATGGCAAGAAATAACGGTCTGATTACGAGGCACCCCTGATGGGGGACTTCTGATTAGTATCGCCCACGTACTCGCAACGGTGGTTTTAGTGGTTATGGTGCTCGACCGCCGACTCGAAGGTCGCGGGATCGAATCCCGGCCGCGGCGACCGCATTTTCGATGCAGGCGGAAATGCTTGAGATTCGTGTGCTTAGATTTAGGTGCACGTTAAAGAACCCCAGCTGGCCGAAATTTCCGCGGAGCCTCCCCCACTACGGCGTCCCTCATAATCATATCGTGGTTTTGGGACGTTAAACCCCAACAATTATTATTATTGTAGCTTTGCCCACGTGGTGTTCTTTAACATACATCTCAATCTTCTACAAAAATGTTTTCACATTGAACCCCTACCGGAATATGGCTATCACGGCCGGAGTATAACCGATATTAAGTCACGTTCAGGGCCGCCACTACCTACAAGTAATAATAATAATAATATCTGAGGTTTAACGTCCCAAAACCACGATATGATTATGAGAGACGCCGTAGTGGAGGGCTCCGGAAATTTCGACCACCTGGGGTTCTTTAACGTGCACCTAAATCTAAGTACACGGGCCTCAAACATTTTCGCCTCCATCGAAAATGCAGCCGCCGCGGCCGGGATTCGATCCCGCGACCTTCGGGTCTACCTACAAGTATAGACGATTTTACGGATGGGTTTCGGTGCCCCCATATTGGGCTGTAGCCTTTCCTCTTTGTATCTTGAACAACTAAACGAACAGTGCTACGGTAGTCGCATGCACATGAAAACGGTTGGGTTGGTGCATTCGACGTTTCATGACTTCATCAATTTAATTCGCTATATACAAAAAATAAGAAAACATTCGTTTAACAGCAGGTGGATACCGCAGCGGATTAGTACAATGGTTTGCAACTGCCCAGTGACGCATCCTATTGCACGGCAAGTGGTTTTTCAGTTTACAAAAGACGCGGAAGCTGTCGTGGAGCATGACGTCATCACCGAGAGAGAGAGAGAGACAGCGAGGCGCTGAACACAATCAAGTTGCACATGGAAGCTGTTATTGCATTTTCCTTCACTTTTTTTTATTCAGAACAAAAGAACGCGAGGTTATTTTGCATACAAGAGAATTCTGGGTAATTTTCACCACGGTCGGAGGTGGTGGCTCAATTTCAGATCGGCGCAAAAGCTGACGCAATTTTCTGCTTATGTTCGATTGTTCACGTATTGCCACTAGCGTAGCCAGAAATTTATTTCGGGGGGGGGGGGGGGGGGGGTAACTATGCTTTGCGTATGCTCGTGCGTGCTTATTACACGTGCAAAATAAAAAAAATCGAATGGAGGGGAAAGGGAAAGCACTTTTTTGTGACCTGTGGTGATTGATAAATAGGCTTGCATTTCTGAGAATATTGCATTACAACAATATTCGAATATTTTCTCAAATTATATGCATCTTATAAATGCAGATGATCCACAATAAGCCTATAACCATCGGCTCCTCGTCGTGCTTTCAATATCACATCTGTTGCACCCGGCACCCACCCAGCGCATCTCCCATGTATATGCCACGGCCGCCACCCACCGGGTGTCCCGCCAAACACGAAGTATCCTGCATCGACCCAACACACCCACCAGCTGTCCCAGAAACCACCCACCGTATGTCTCACCGCCCACCGATTACACCCACCGAGTGTCCACCCGCCTACCAACTTTCCCAATATCCACCCAACACACCCATCGAGTGTCCCACGATGCTGCACCATGATTCCAAGCATGTAGCCCACATTTCCCATCATACCCACCCGAAATTCCAGCATTTCCTTCATAAATTTTATGAAGGGCAATGCTGGGATTATCAATGGGGAAAGCTTTATTTTGAAGTTACCGTTCGTCTGGTCGTCTTGTTCCTTCGTGTGTCGATGTGTGACTTTAATAATAAGGGTATACGGATTTCTTTCCGTCGGTTTGTGTAGGGTGGCTAGGAGTCTGTTTCATACAAACAGCGGGCTCAAAGCGAACGCTCCGAAACTTGCGTACAGAAGAATCCAGTCAGAGTGTTGTGTCTGTGTATGCGCTGGCTGTAGAGTCGCTGACCCTGTATGCCATTTTTTTTTCTCTCCTTTTCGTCGAGTCTGCGATGACATGCGGAGGCAGAAAACACGACGAGGAAAAGTTCGACGCGCAGACAGGTTACCGCGGCGACGCGACGGGGTAAAAACGGCTAAAACAGGGTGAGGAAATGGAAGCCATGCCGACGAAACGACAGCCGCGGTAGCGAAAGGAAGAAGGACGCCCGTCTCCACGAGTCGAGGGTTCAAGGAACAAAAGCACGCAAACCAGGGCCGGGCGTAACCGTTTATAGATTCCTTGTAGTATACGTATCACATTTGCCTTCGATGTTTTACGGCAGGGGACTCAAGCACGCGGACCTTCTACTAGCGGGCCGGGGCTCCACAAGGCACAGAGTTTTGTGACGTTGCTAAATAGTACAATCTAAGAAAAAAAAAGAGTATGTGTGACTCCTTTCGGGGAGTCTTCACTTACCACGTATATGACTCTCTTTAAAGAGGCACGTTAACTCTCTTGTGGGTCACGTGACCCTCCGAAGAGAGTATAGTGACCCCCAAAGAGAGTCGACGTGACTCTCTAAAGAGGGTAATATACGTGGCAAGTGAAGACTCCCCGAAAGGAGTCACACGTACTCTTCCTTTTTTCTTAGAGTGTACTGGCATTACTTTCTCGCCTAATGCGATTAATAACGCTTTATTCGCGTGAGCCATAGAGACGGGACTGGTCTCGAGCATTTTTTTTTTTCGTGAGACACCCCATGCGGTCACTAAAAGTTGAAACGTCACCGTGGAACGAAAGCTCTAGATTTCAGAATCGCAGTCCAGATTTTAGTCATCGTGGAGATCAGTGTCGATAAGCGTCCTCGAAACCTGCCGTCAAGTTCCCTTCAGAAATGAGACATGCATGAGATATGGGAAAGGCGTTCTGCCAAATGGCAACGTTGGGTGACATTCATTTAATTCAAACCCCTACCCTCTTCCCCTACAATCTTCACTGCACCGGTCCTTGTGGGACTAAATTTCATGACTGCGGCCCGCTAGCTTCATAATCTTCACAACAGCCTTCATAATCTTCATTGTCCAAAGAGGAATGGTTAGCTGGAATGATTTGGTGTGTCACAGAATATATGTAAAAACTTCTGCTCAGCAGTTTACTTGTGCTGCGCTAGTCCATTCATACTGTGTCAGTATTACGGACCAGACACACTACGGCAACTTAGCGCAGCTCGACATATAGAGGGTTCGTCCCGTATGCATTCGCCTCAGGCCATTCGAAGGCGAAAGCCATCTTCTTGTCGTTCTTCTTTTGCTCCTCAGTCTATTGATGGTCCCCCCACCCAGTGGCGTAGTCAGAAACTTGTCTCACGCAAGTGTGGTCGAATGTGATATTGTGCTCTGTATCCTATTGGCAGAAATAAATGTCAGGGAGTTGGGGGCGGGGGGGCACATGTTCGGTGTATTACCTCCTGGCTACGTCACTGCCCCCCCCCCACCCCCACCCCTCTCGAAGCTTTCTGCACCTCCCGAGATCGGCCGACCTTTGACCAAGCGACGATGTCGTGCGATCCGTCATCATGTGACGTCATGTTATGACGTCGCAGAATATTGGCGATCTGTGACGGTCATGGTGACGTCATATGACATCGAAGTTGATGCGACTATCGAGTATCGAATGTCATGCGACTTTCGGTACGCCGACGGCACACATACATTCAGTTGATGAGAACTAACAGACAATAACGCCAAGGAAAGTATAGGGGGTGTTATCTGTAGTATTTAGGATATAAATGTGAAGAAAGTAAAGTGGACGAAAAGAAAACTTGCCGCCGGCGGGTCCTTGCCGACGGCAAGTTATCTTTTCGCCCACTTTACTTTCTTCACATTTATATCCCAATTATTACAAATAACACCCCCTATACTTTCTTTGACGTTATTGTCTGTTAGTTCTCATTAATATTGTGTCTAACAAAGATAAACGAGCCCTTAAGAATCATCTCCTTTCCTTCATATATCGTACCTGTGTTGCCCGTACCTGTGTTGAGTGGCGCCAGCGGCGTAACCGATAGAGCGAACGAGGACGAAAGAGAGCGAACTCTGTCGATATCGCGAGCCACCATGGCCTCTAAAGGGGTAGTGCCATCAAATTTCGAAGCTATAGCAAGCCTGTTGTGGGTTTCCTCTGTATGCAAGGATACTCCACACGAAGGGTCGGACACAGCAAACGTTTAGAATATATTTTAATTCACTTCCAAAGTGTACCTAAATGCCCATTCTTCCGACCGAGACCTATCGCTAGCGCGCCAACACTGACGTAGCTCTGTAGGAGGGGCAACGAAAGTTGTAGTGACGTCACACCAGATCTGCTGTAGTGACGTGAGTGACCTCCGGACCTCCGCCGCCTCCGCAACGTACGTACCGGCTGTAGTGAACCAGAATATATTCTAGTTCGCTATAGTACCGGCAAAGCATCGGTTGCTACATCACTCGCCGAGTTTCGATCGCTTCCTGGCTAAGTGCGTCACAGCCTTGTGTGGTCACCTGACCAAGCCTCCTACTTATACGTCACTGCCCAACCTCTGGGCCCGAAACCGAAACCGAAAGTTGTCCACATCAAAAGGCGATATTAAATTATTTAGCGAGAATACATGAATCTTGGTGTGTGCATCAGAACGCGCAAGCCACAAATTTGGTGGCACCACCCCGCCTCTAACCTCGCTTTCTTCCTCCGTCACGCGTGCTGGCCCCTCGGTCGGAGCTTTTGCGCATGCAGGGCTGGCACGTGCACTGCGGCTGGCTTGGCCTGTCGTAATGGGGCTGTGGGCGTTTCGCTTGGTTCGCGACGTCTGCAATGCACAGAGTGCTGTGCGTAACACTCGAGCACTGGCAGTTTCTGTGGTGACATGTAACGAATGTTACATTGCTACAACTGCGGATAGGCAAAACATGAAATGCAGTTGGCGTTGCCCCAACACTAAGCAGCGCTGAGAATTCGCATTGGCAGTATCGTAATCGTCGATGAATTTTTTTATTAATAAGACATTAATACAAGTACAAAGCAAACATAATACAGAAGGAGGTCCCAAAGTAAAAACTGCCAGTGGGACTTCCTGTTAGTACATGTATAAAAAATGCAAAACAAAAGATCCTTATCTTGTCTTAGCATCGTCATTTCTATATCTCTGAGATCCCCTGTCCCTCACTGCAGAGTAGCACAAAGACGTTTAAAAAGAAAGCTCCTGGACTGGAAACTATGTCCCGAAGCGAAGCCAGACCTCCGCCATCTTAGGAGGGGTACTATAAACATCAGCTCACACTGATCAAAAGGCAGCGTTTTCTCACACAGCCTAAAAGTTGAAGATGGCTGATCTAGCAGATATACCACTCCATTAGTTTCTTTGTGTTTCCAGTCTCCTTGCGAAGTTTCAGCGTCGTGGAAAAGCTGCCGCGCGCGGCATTTCGATGGGGGCGAAATGCAAAGAATACCTGAACATAGTTAGATTTAGGTGCACGTTAAACAATCCCAGGAGGTCGAAACTGACCAGGAGTCTCCTATTACGGCGTGCTTTATAAAAACTGTATCGTCGTTTTGGTACGTGAAACCTCAGCGATTAATCATTATTGTTAACGTAGTGGAAAATTTCAAGCACATCACGTGATTAATGCTCGGTTGGCGACGTTTCGTTGTTAACGATGATCTCCTACATTAAAGTTATCCCAGTATTCACGTCAACAAAGCACAAGCACTTAATGTGCTAGCGGTTGATAAGGCTCCATTCCTGAGTTGTAGGATGGGTAAGCACTTTCTTAAACTTTGCTGGTGTTGAGCTGCGTTAACTTAAGAAAACTGTTTCTCTTTTTACCACCTTAGAGCAGCAGGCCAGATCAACCTCAGGACGAGCTATGTATTTTCACACAAGCCTCTCCTTCTCTTTTCTAAGAAAATTACATCATCTCCAGCTAAAGGGGACCATGAGGCGATGTGAAGCCGGAGCACTTGCACGATCGCGTTCCGTAGACGTTCGTTGGACATGCCGACCTCGGGCATGCTACCGACCTCGCGTCGTGGAACGCGAAGAGGAACACTACGCGCGTCGTGTCTTCCCTCTAGCCTGGCCATTAATTCTCACAGGGCGAGCGGGGAACGCGGTCGACAGGCGCGCGAGAGGGGGGCAGATGGGAGAGAGAGGGTGATGGGACGCGCATGCGCTGGCGCTCATCGCGGCGTTGCGCAGGAGACAGGGGCGTAGCCAGAAATTTTTTTCGAGGAGGGGGGGGTTCAACCATACTTTATGTATGTTCGTGCGTGCGTTTGTATGTGTGCGTGTATATATGCGCAAGCAAAATTGAAAAATTTCGGGGGGGGGGAGAGAATTTTGGCACGTCGAGCCCGCATTTCAGAGGAGTCAACCGAAGCAAGCGCTGGACAACGCGCGCAGCGCTCTACCCGCTTGACGGAGAGGAGACTAGAGGAGGAGAGTAGCGCATGCGCCGCGAGAGCAGAAGCGAGAACGCAGGAGAAGCGCAAGCAGGTGCTGAGAGAGAAGTGGAAAGAGTAACGCGCCGCTGTTGGAAAGAGGGAAGGAGGAGAGTTGCGCATGCGTAGTGTGAGTGCGGACGCCCACGCCGCTGGACATACACAAGAGCAAGAGATGCTTCGCATCTAAAGATATTACGGCAGCTTCGCATTAGCGGTGCCATGCCTGAAGGAAGAGCGCAGCTGGGCGGCCTTCATTGTATAGGTCGGCAAACTCACTCACGAGCCGACTCACTCAGATTTACTCAGACTTAGATGGAGCCGCGCAGTCTGAGTTTGAGTCCGGGTAAGTAATACTTTGGTGCGGTTGAGTGCGAATGAGTCTGGTTGAGAAAAGTTTTAGTGAGCCTGAATCTGAGTGAGTCCGGTTGAGGAATGAATATTTTGGTAAGTCTGAGTCCGAGTGAGCCCTCTATAGCGCAAAATATATTTCTTGAGTAAGTCTGAGTGAGCTCCACCTTTTATTGCCGACCTATGAGTCTCCTATCTACTCATCTTCGGCATTACTATCAGCCTTATATCGGCTCACGCTTATACTTACGTCTACTCACACATACTTCAACGCACTAGCGTTCATACGCCAGCTCAATATTTGTTGATCAGAGGCATGAGAGAGGGGAGGTGGGGGGGGGGGGGGGGGAGGTGCCCTGACATCCGCACGCAAACTCTTTCACGGGAAGTACTTCATAAAAATATCTTCTGTTGGTCATCTCTTGCCATAAAAATGCCCTTACTGGATTGGAACCACGGGTAACTCGTATATGGAGGTGCGAGATAAAAAGGTGCCAATAGAGCACCGATTATGCGAGATATTGGTGTTAAAGAGCTTTTGACAGCATGGTTGAAAAAGATAATTATACGTTATCAGACTCATGAGTGGACTCACTCACACTCAGATCGAACCGTGAGTCTGAGTGAGTAATATTTTGGTGAGCTTGTGTCCGAGTGAGTCCGGTTGAAAAAAAAAAAATTGTGAGTCTGAGAGAGCCCGAAGAGCAAAATATATTTCATGAGTGAGTCTGGGTGAGCTCCAAATTATTTGCCGACCTATGCGTCCTTGTTTCTCTTTCTTTTTTCGTTCTTTCTTCTCTTTGTTTCTTGTATCTCTCTTTTGCAACTGCTTCTTACTATTTATTTATTTCTCTTTCTCGCTTTTTCTATCTTTATTTCTCTTTCTTCCCTTTCTCTCTCTTTGTCTTGCTCTCTGCTTTTTTAATCTCTTTTCCGTGTCTGCTTTTTTCCCTCTCGTTTTCTATGTCTTTCTATCTTTTGACGTCTTTATTCCCTTTATTTTTCTCGAATTTTCTCACCTCCTTTCTCTCTCTCTCTCTCGGTGTATGTTTTTCTGTATTTTTACCTTTTTGCGTCTTCATTCCATTTATTTCTCTCCATTTTTCTCTTCGTCTTTCTTTCTCTCTATAATCTATCTCTTTCTTTCTCTCTCACTTTTTCACGTGTTCGGTTTCGTCTGACACTGCTGTACACGATAGTGGGGCTAGCCCAATTCCTGTGGCGCCTACCCACCCGAGGAGTTTTGCACGACGAAGCACAGGTTACCGAGAACGAAGAAAGCGCGTGCCGGTTGACCTTGATGATAGTTCTTTTTGAGACTGGAGCACAAGTTACCGACAGGCTAAAGGGACACTAAAGAGCAAAACGATTGTTCTCATAATAGTAAAGTACTCTTTCACGATACCAAAAACACCATGCTTGCGGCGAGAAGACGCTTTTGAGAGAAAACGCGCAAAAACAAAATGTGGGTGGCGACGCCATCTTGAAGTTTCCGCACCGTTCACCGTGACGTCACATGTTTTGACGGCGCCTACTAGGGACTACGTAGTTCCTATAATCGGTAAAAATGAAGTACATTGTTCTCTGAGGGGGCCATAGACTTAACATACCAAGTTCGGGGTAATTTTGTTGAGCCAATGGCGCCAAAATACGCGATATACACTTTGAAATCCGTGACGTCACGCGGAGAGATTTCGGCGCGAAATTGAAAAATGAAACTTTGAACTTGATTTTCTCCTCCATTAATAAACCTATGATGGCGAAATTAACGACATTAGAGTTCTCAGAGCACAATTTATCGATCTAAACCGATTCATTGTTTCTCTTTAGTGTTTTAAGCAGCTTCGCTGTTCAAACTCGCAGGGTCTCTTATGCACTCGCCTGGGACGACTCCAGCCCAGGGTTGCCCGGTCGAAACCACAAAAACTAGACAGAAAATTGGAAAAACTAGCCACAAAGTAGCCAACTTGAGGGCAGTGAAAGTAGCCAAAAGTAGTTACGCGTGTGTGAAAACAAGGGCAACATTTTCTTTTTTTCTTAAATGACTAGATCAACAGCCTTTTGGGGAAACTCTGAGTACAGCATGAGCACTTTAATATCCCAATCGCTGAGATTCAAGCACGAATTGTTGACTTCAGCAATAATTTCGTGCAGGATGACGAAGTGCTTGCGCTGTTGCAAAAACGACACTCACTTCACGCGTCTTTTCTGAAAAGTACTAGAGGTTACGGCAATAAAAAAAATGAGTGCACTGAAAATCACCGTTGCTAGGGCTGGAGCATTTATAAATTGTAGTCGCTTTGGCAAACATTTCTTCCGTGATGACCAAGTCCGAGCAGTTAATATTCCATAGTCGCAGTCCGTACTAAATCCCAAGAAATGATCTGGATACGGAACGCTTTCGATTCCTGTTCACTTCGAAGTGCGGTTCAAGGTCGCGCTCAGCGTCTGCAAGATCGGCCCCATGCAACAGTTTGGCCTGGGTCCCAGCCACGTGTCCAAAAGCATTTCATTTTGTTCTTGTGCGCGAGGCCTGCTTGACTGGCAGGTTACAAACGTGTAGTTTTTTTAATATTTGTTTTATGCTCCCATCGTTTTCATTAAAGTTCACTGTACGTGTAATCGAAGTGCCAGATTCTATTCTGTAGCTCGAAACACGCTTTGTCTGCCATCAGGGGCGTAGCCAGAAATTTTTTTCGGGGGGGGGGGGGGGGTTGAACTATACTTCGTGCGTGCGTTTGTATGTGCGCGTGTATATATACGCAAGCAAAACTGAGAAATTTCGGGGGGGGGGGGGGGTTGAACCCCCCCCTGGCTACGCCCCTGTCTGCCATATTTTGGCACCACACAATCGTACGCCAGCGGCTGCGACTTCACCAGATAGTGATAATTTGACTAAAACCGGCGGAACAACAAAGTAGCCAGAAATAGCCAAGTGGCCAACACGTTTTCTTCCTTCCGCCACCGACCGATAAAAGTAGCCAAATTGGCGCAAAGTAGCCAAACCTGGCAACCCTGCTCCAGCCTACTTGTTCTTTTTCTTCCGAAAAGAACAAGTCCGGGCCTACCCAACACATCGACCGAGTCAGTCGATTGGGTAGGATTAGACCCCCGCGGCAGACGCAACCAAAGCGAGCCGACCAATAGTACTGCTTACGTACCACGTGACCAGGGCTTATGACTAGGCTGACTATAGATTGTCACGTGACGCTCCCTCTTAGTCTTTTTCTTCCTCCATGTATTCGCAGTATCACGCCTCATACATGACATGACGGTGGTTACGATACACTCGGTGTGCCGTCACGTTTGCTTCAGCGCTAATCGCATTAACATGAGCGTACATGCTGCCGACGGTTTGAACAGATGCATCTTTTACGATAAGCTCGGATGTGCGATCATGCAGAATATTCATAATGAACGAAATGCAGATGCAAGCAGAACTAAATGGAAGTAGCTTAATCATATTCTGGCCGTCAGCTTCCGAAAAAAAAAAAAAGCATTGACAGTGTGAGTACAATATTCACAGCATTCATCCTTCATCTTCTTCATTTGTATATAATCATCATCACTATGGGCGTCTTCTTCGTTCGAAGGGTTGGTCAGGCGACTCTGCCGAATAAACGTCGTCGAGACCACAACTGTGCTGCCGCCTTGCAGAGTGGTGGAGGTGCGGGGCAGCACGCGTTTACTTTGCCCGTACAGGCGGTATTTCGACAGCCGTCTTTGAACAACATTAAGCCTCTTTTACGGCGTCGTAACGTGTCAGTCGGCGTATTGAGAACAAATAACTGGAAAGCGTGATTATGCCTTTGAGCTTAGGTTTTTTTTTGGGAGGCCTTCGCTGCCTCACATCTGCCCTCAGTGAAGGCAGGTAGGTTTCCGCCTTTTAGAGCCCCTTTCACTTAAATTACCTCCAGCACAATACTGGATTTGAAGACCTCAATCACGGGGGGAGGGCGAAAGGCAGGGCTGGGACTGGTAAATACAAATGAAAAAGTCAAATGACAATCCACCTTCATTCTGTCATACTGAATTAACGGTATATTTTTCTTGGCTGTACTCTGACGTTGTGCCTCTATAGTACCTTCTACCGAGAAAACGTAAACGTGAGAGAAGAATGGCAAGCCAGGTTGCCTATTACAGACTTTCTTCACTTTGCAATCCTGCGCGTGGGCAAGGGAACGGTATAGAGTATAAAATCGTGTATCGTCCACAAGCATGGTGCAGCGAACGTACGGGACTGCGACTTTGTTCCATTGCAGAACACGACCGCAGCTTATCAACCACATGCCGCAGCTTATCAGCCCAGATACGAACTTCAGCTGGTACCTGAACTGATAAGCTGCAGGGTCAGGCCCGCAAGATCTTTGTTGTCGTAAAAGCGCCGATCGTCAAGTCTTGCTCAAGGCACACTGGAGAGTCTGGCGTATACGTTGTTGACTGTCAGGGAGAGGGATACAGTCGAATCCGCATATATCGAACCCACATCCACATATAAGGAATTACTGCGTATATAAAACAATTGCGAAATCACCTTGAATATGTTTTCGATATGCAAAACATTTTATACATCGAATTATCTATAGATGGATTGCACTGACGTCACTGAAAGCGCCGTGTTGGAGCACCAGCATGTGGGGACGCGACGTTTCCGATGTCACATTGATGTCACCAATACATCACACGCAGGTTCTTTCATTATCCACGCACAGAGACGTTCCATGCCACGTCGTTTTCACATAGACGCAACTTGTTAATTGTCATCAAAGCCGCCATCGTGGAGTCCCAGTTCCTTTCGGAAGCTGCGTCCATGACGTCTCGTGCAACGGTGCAATCCATCTATATATATCGAACTTCTGTGTGATCCCCTTTAGATTCGATATATACGGGATCCAATGTAACGCATAGAAATACAGGGAGGTTCCAGTCGGCTACCCCACATGGGGGAGAGGGTGCGTGCAATAAAGCAAAGATAGTGGAAAGGGAAAGAGAGAAACGAGCGCGAACAGCACGATGCGGGAGCAGCGGCACATGAGATGATCGCGACTGCCCGTTCAACATTTGACGCGATAACATCAATGTCGGGGGCTTTTTTGAGACGGTAGGCGCGTGCCTCACAATTTGCTCGGAAAAGACTGCCGTGCATGCACTCGCGCCATTAGGCCGCAGACGCGCTACACATCACCCCTGTCGCGCCTCGATTGGAGCGTGCGAGCAACAAGTTGCTAATAAAAGCGAGAGCGCGCCACTTTTCTTTCTTCCCTCGTGGCAGCTAACGCTTTGAGACGTCGTGTGACGTAGTACACCGGCTTCGATATCGTCTCATGACTCAAACAAGAAAGGTTGTCACACTTTGCCTTTCGTTTCTGTGCGCCAGACTGCAATATATCAATCGTCACCGCACACAAATGGTCCATCCCGTAACGCTTTGAATAACCCCAAACAACGCATGCATGTGCGACAAGCCGCCGACGAAATCATGAGCGTGTAACACCCGAACTTCAGAGTCCGTGGGACTTGTGCATTCCTTTACAAATTTATTTACTAAAAAGCATCATAAACAGCATTCGAATGTACTAATACCCTGGTGAGAGTGAAAGCAGGTTAGGATGACGACCGATGATATGAGAGCGATAAGCATTTCAACCGCTTCAGATTTTGAGCAATACCGAATGATCAGCGATTGCGACCGAAGGAAACAAACAGAAAACAAATATAGATTGGTCAAGCCGGTCTTTAGACTACGCTGGGTCACTGGAAGACCGCTACTAAGGCAACACGTTTCGCGGAGCAGCGGGCTGGGAGATTATTCGGGCACCGCGAACGTCGCAACAGTTAAGTCATATCTTTTTATTCGGAGCTCTGCCTTCTGACAGCGAAAGAAGGGGTGTTCGCTAGACACGACGTGACGGACACGAACAAACCCGAGACCGAAACATCGTGCAGGATGTTCGCACTCGATAGAGGAGGAAAAAGGAAAGAAAGCGAAGGGCAGGAGGAGGGAGAGAACGCGAGCGGCGGCAAGCTCGCCACCGACAGGCAGGCAACAAACAAAGATAACGGGACCGCGCGTACGAGGAGGAAAGAGCAGACTGTTGTTGGCGGGAAAAATCCACGTGGTTGTTGGGTCGCGGAGAGGAGTCACGAAAGGAAGGAGGGCGCGCGCTCGGCGCGTGAGCCCGTGCTCGCGTCTGGACGCCGATGCGATCGATGGGTGCGCGCGCCACGCTACGCCGGGGCTCGACCCACGGCTAGGACTCCGGGGGGGAAGTCGGCCGCTGCCGGTGGCGAGCACACATACTCCTCAAGCGGCGCGCGCGCGACGTCGGAGTCCACGCGCCGTGCAGCACACACACACGCGCGCGCTGCGCATGCGTCGAGGTCGATCGGTCTCCTCCTCTCTCTCTCTCTCTCTACCCGGCGCAGCCTTTAACCGTTGTTGTCCTGCGATCCTCCTTTCCCTCCTTCGGAAAAACTCCGCGGCGAGTTTTCCCGACTTGACTCAAACTTCGCCCGTCTTTTCCTTCTCGTCCTCTTTCTATCCTCCGAACCTCGGCGTTCTCTCGCCCTCACGTCGATCCGCTTCCCCCTCTCCCGCCCAATCTCACTTTCTCTCCCCGTCTCTCGCGAGATCTCGTCAAATCTCACCCTCCCTCTCTCTTTTAGAAGAAGGGCGAGGGACGAAGAGGAGGAGGTCGATGAAGGAAGTTTGACGCGCCGGACGAGAGACTGCGAGCGAACGAAGGTAAAGCAATCAGACGCACGCCAGCGGGGGAGACCGAGGGGAAGGTCGAGTCTATGCAAATCCAAGAGGAGGGTGCCCGGCGCTTCGAATAGGTATTCGAGTCAAGAGGAGGGCGAGGGGCACCAGACAAAAGCAGGCGACCGATGCGAGAGCGTTGGAAGAAGCCTCTCCACCCCGTTATTTTCTGCTCCCCCCCGCTGACGAGAGTTGGTAGTGCGCGCGCGACCTTCTTTGCCGGCTAACTTTTTTGATTTCCCGTATTTCTTTATATTATGTATATCTGGTTATCGTCGCAATACTTCTCTCGCCCTCTCTCAATCGCAAGCCTTTGCGGAGTTCGTGCTTTCGGAATCGCTTCGCTATATTCCTTTTGTTTCGGTTGTTGAAAGTTTTAGGTATTTACTGTAAGGGCGGCGGTGTTCCGATTCTGACCACCTTCGACCCCTTGCCACTTTCTTATCCCCCCCCCCCCCTTCCCGTCTTTTGGCTCTTGTATATTTGTCTTATATATAAGGGTCGCTAGGCTGAAGACAGTGGTGGTCGCCCATGCAGCAGCTTTCCGAGAAAAAAAGGGGCGCATTTCATCTCCCTTCGCGTCATCCCCGTGTTTCCGACCAATCGCAGCGAAGAACGCATTGTAGGCCTGGATTGGGCGGTAATACAAAATCTGCAAAATGAATTGTCACTAATTATACTGGTTGTCACACGTTGCTTTTGTTAATGGCGATTAAGTCCGATTGGGATCAAAGTTGTAAATGGTGATGGCTCCCTTCTGCGGCTTTCGTGAAGGAGCCCATCACGATCGAGACATTCGATCCAGATCGGGACCGATAGCGATCAGAAAGTGACCGTGTGGCACGGTTATTACAGTGTACCGCGGTGAGCCTGGGCGACGCAGCACAACGCCCGGTAAGTCATAGCGCGATTGGTTTTGCTGCGAATAATTAAACTCAATAAAACTAGAGTATCCAGGCCTTGCGTTCTTTGGGTACAGACGCTGTTTTCGAAAAATATATAGGGTGCGCGCCCAAGACGTTTCGCGTTTGACGCATGCGCATGGACGACAATCCGAGGCGACCGCGTACACTTTAGTACCCATTCTCAAGTTCTCCACTAAACTAAAAGGCCCGCGGTTTATAAAAGATACGGTGCGCATCTGAACGTTTTCATGATTGACAGCTGTGACGTAGTCGTCGTCCGGCCAATAATATAGCATGCCGCTATGTGATAAGACGTAAGATATATCGCCGGGTATGCATGAATTAGCGAGCCTACAACACGAAGAACCCACAGTATGGTTCTAGCAGGAAAAAAAAAAAAACAAAAACAAAAAAAAAACACGCATGCAATCAACCTCTGTGCGGGATTTTAACGTTGTTCTTATTTACGTTGTAGTTGATAAAAAATGATTCAAGACGATGCGTTGACGGGCTCACTGGCGCTTGATAAAAGTGAACTTCACTGGTAAGACCAGAAGACAACGCATGTGTAGACTGTACTGCTATCAGCGAGGCGAAATGCGAAAGAACGACACGAGGACTGACATAGGCGTGCGCACAGGGGGGCGCCCCCCCCCCCTAATCACCTAAGAGGGGAGCGCAAGATCTGCCCCATACGTTGACTTAGTAGGGTGGGAGGGCGCTGCGATGAACCTTCGCCCCCTGATGGGGAACCCTGCGCACGCCCATGAGGACTGATAACGTATATTGTCGCGATGATTAGTTATGCCGCTTCTTACGTCATCACTGTGTCACAACATGGCCTGGCGGGAGTGTTCATTACAAAAAAAAAAAAAGGGGGGGGGGGTCAAGGCCACTATAATAAAATGTTTTCCCCACCAAGTTAGCTTGTTCGCCGGGCTTAGTGGTACAATACTGTGGCGCAAGTAAAAAAAAAAAAGAGCCGTTACCACACTCTAAAACTCTCCTTTCAGTGCCCATACGGCTGTAAAACATCGGAAGAGAACTGTCATCGGATTGAAGTTGAATTAAGACAATGCTGTGATTAAAATCATCCGGCAGCCAAGAGTAGTTACGGTAAGGCCAACATACTAGCCAGTGTTAGTAATATGCCAGTAAGCACGGTAGTTCAATTCGGTCAGAAGTTATCATTATCAGGCATATTGTGTGTGTGTAGTGCCGTTTTCAGCGGTGTTTGTTTTACTAATGATCATATCATATCCTGTTACAGAGGATGGGTGAGGACCACTGTGTTAAAAAAAGCAGGTTTAAATGTGCTCGATGATGTGCACGTTCACCACATGAAAGTACGAGATAGTAGGGAAAGATATAGGAGAGGGGGTCTCTTGCAAGGGCGTCCGCAGAAATTTTTCCAGGGGGGTGTATTCATTTGGGGGGGGTGGGGGGGGGAGGTGTTCACTACCGTGACTTGACCGGCAAGGTTAGTCAATAAAATGTAATAACGTGCAAAGTTGGCTGGCAATCCTGAAGGCCGTTTCACACGGATATGCGGACCTTTTGTGTGCTAACCAACGTTTGCAGCTTATTGCTACTGCATAGAAAGATATTATCCGAAATTCCAGGGGGGGGGGGCATCCGCCCCCCTTGCACCCCCCTCCGGACGCCCATGGTCTCTTGCGTGGGAGAGAGCGGCGCTCAGAGAACTGCCTGGGTCTGAAATAGAGGCTTCGTAGATTTCGTAAAAATAACCAGTCTTGCTCGCGAAGATTTCCCAATCACGCACTAGGGGCCGGGCTGCCAATCTCCATAGCAGCGCGCCAAACGGCTTGGCCAAAGAAACACACACCTTTCCCAACAAGCTCAGCGAGCCGATACGCCCCAGAGAACACGCGAGCAGACGACGGAAGTGGACGTTTTCTTTGTCGTCTGCTGAAAAAGAAATGGCCGCTGGGTGCGCGCGCGTAGCCGCGCCACTTGCTTCGCGTAAAAAAAAAAAAAAAAAAAAGACTACGACGTCGTAGCGTTATGCGGAAAAACTTGCCACCAACCTTGTCGACCACGCAACGCCAGCCGTCGTCTAGCGTGGTTGAGACGGCTTCAATCTCTCGGCAACAGCGTACAAATTCGTCCCATTCCAGCATATTTTGCGTGCGCCTCTTTTTTTCATTCAGGCAGACGAACAGGACGTGACGTCGCGGGCTCGACCACTCTTCTCCAGTGGGGGGAGGAAAGTGGGGAGGCTTTTGCAGTTGGGGAGCGCGCTGTTGTTGGTTGCGTTGTTTATTGCGTTCCCGAATGATGCCACGACCTACACGTGAAACGGGAAGGGAAAAAAAAAAACACACATGGAATTCGTCAGTCACCATTTGCGGTGTACTACACAGTACGCTGCGTGTCAAAAATACGGCACCACTTACAATGCAACGCGAAATGAACCAAATATGTAGTGCACGATAATGCTCATTAATGTGTTCCCCCGTTGCACAGGTGTGTAAAAGGCGCTTTCATGCAACGAAAGTGAAGAGCCGCAACTCCGAATACATTCTTTATGTACAGTAATAGCACATGGTTACCTGCTAGGCTCGAGAAAAACAAGAAATGCAACTGCGAAAGCAGCGCTGTTAGGGTCGCGAAACAAGCCTGGAATCGCCCGAGCAGCGAGTGCGAATAGCTACGTCGCTGGCCCAACTTTTCTCTCGCCGCTGTTCCGTCAGGCGGACACAACCCCCACAAACCAATAAAGTTCACGGCCGCGTTTTGTTTTTGTCGCGACTTTCTGACGAGATCCGAAACGTGTTTAATTTTTAGTTTCGTGAAATCAGAAAGTAGCGCGCCGGCATCGAGAAAAATTGAGAAATCTCGCGTTTACCGCTGGCCTCAAATACGTTTTCGCAAGATGGCGGTCGGTAATGACGCCGCGGCGACCAATGGGAGCGCGGACGCGCGTGACGTCACGGACATGCCCAGGGGGAGCCCGTGCATGCTGGGGGGTGAGCCCAATCACAGGGCAGTCTTTGACAGATCAATTGATGTTTCTATGGTAACATGGTCGGTGTCGTCCTGAATGTCGTGACAGGTGTGTGACTGTTCAAATCCACAGTATGTACGCGAAAGGAAAAGGCTCAACAGTACCTTCGGATGCTCAAGCACGGGAAAAGTAAGTGAGACCGAGTTCACACCGCCGCTGCCGCGGCAACCATGTTCGATTCCGAGGTCCGTGCCGGCAAAAACTCGGCGCGACCCGGCGGCACGCTTGCCGAGTCTCGGAGGGGCATCTCCTATGCTGGTCGGCGAAAGCGACCGTGTTTCTCGCGCTGAGCGCGCGGGCTGGTGCTTTCTTTTCATTTGTAGGGGCCCCGTGGATCGGGACGCGAGACCCGTGTTTTGAACGAGCGGATAAGGCCGAGTAAAAAAGAAAAGCGAGTACGCCGCCGCGTTTTCCCGACGCGGGCTAACCCGTAGGCCTCGGGCATATGGGCGGACCGCCTCCATTCCGGAGAACGAGGGGGGGACGGTGTGGTTCATGGCGGCTAACGCGATGATCGGCTGCCCGGAATGCTTCGAGTAACCGATCTCCCTGTTCTGTTCCCTGTCGCAGGCTAGCGCTGTACGTCTACGAATACTTACTACACGTCGGCGCCCAGAAAGCCGCACAGACGTTCCTATCAGAGGTGAGATGCGTGCTTCCGTTTTTCTCTTCTTTCTTTTTTCCTCTTGCGTTTTTTTCTTTGTCTTGTTTTGGCCGCCCGCTTGGCTCGCGGCTTCATGGGTGATCGCTTGGTCGCGCCTGGAGCATGGCGCGAGCGGCGTCCGTCGACGGATGCGCGTAGCGCGCGCGCGCGCCTGCTTTTTCGCGAGCGGCTCTAGGCCGCTCGGGGAAAACGGTTTTGCTCGGCTGCATCTGCGACGCCCGGTTTTTCACCGCTGCCACCGTCGTGATGTGTCCCCCGCCTGCGAAACTGTTTTGTGTGCCCGTGTGTGTGCGTGTGTGCTACGGACTGAACTGTGCGCGATCGGCACCAGCAGTGGTCGTCATCATCATCAAGAACGTCTGAAGAGGTGTAAAGACATTCCTTCGGTTGTTTGTTGCGCAAGAATAAAAAAAAAACCGCAATGCTAGCACCAGTGAGTGAAGGGGGAGTTGCAATTGCGATGCCTTTGCGAACGTAGCAACCAGCCGTTGCTGCGTTGTCTCACCGGCGCTGACGAAAAAGAGCAGCTGCCGCGTGAGGAGCGAGCGTGCACGCGTTTTTGAAGGGAACGAAGAAATAATAAAATATATTTCGATGAATCCGTAGCGGTGCGTAGCGAGCCGAGACGAAATGAAAGCCTTGTGACTGCGATAACACTGCCCTTTTCGCGGTCGCTTACAAGCAGGTTGCGTCGACGGTGTGTTTTCGCACACGACCAACAAGAACCTTGGGCATCTCTCGGCTACAGCTCTCGGAAGGTCACCGATGTTTGTTGACTGAAGCACCTCCCCATGTCTGTCCTCGGATCGCCTCTCTTTTTATTCGTTTTCATTTATCCCGTAAGACACGCGTGATACGCGATACTCGTATGTCGGCGAGGCCACCACCTCGTTTGCCGGCTCAGGGGAGGACAAAACGCCGATCGAATCCGCGCCTGCCTCTCACGCACATCGCCTCATTCGTTTCGTATATTGACACATACGCATTTTTGTGCGGTAACATTAGCCCGGCCGCCAGTTGCGTTGTTGGTGGCCTCTCACCGACGGCTTTCCCGTTAACCATTGAGTTTCCTATAATATTTGCTAGAGGTAACTGTAGGGCAGCGGTCGTTCAGTCACCGTGGGAATTATGGGTAGTTCGTGGATTTGCCCATTCTTCGTGCTTGCGGCTTCGGGCGTACTTGTGGCTTGGTTTGTTGTTGTGTTTTGGATAAAACAATTACTCGTTGTGAACCTCGTAATTGGTGAGCCGAAGAGGGGTCAAGGTTGTGAAATGGGACTGCTGAACTTTGGCTGAACTCCGTTTTGGGGCAAAGCGGCTGCAGACCACACAAAGCCGAAAGAAGGAAGCTTAACCAAATCCATGTCCTACCCATCATTCCCACGCCGGCCGAAGCACCATGTGTGGCAGCTCTCATGGCGCCGGCATTCCCTCCAGTGCACTATTATGAAACTCGATGCCAATAACGAGGTTTAGTTTCAGACGTCGTGGTGGGTGTTTCCCCATTCGAAGTCCCCCGTAAGCAGTCTCTTTTCTTGATTGCGAGTCCTTCGCTTCTTATCAGACAGGTGTTATCATTGTGCGACGTTGCGGACCTGCTTTTAACGGCCGACCAAATCTGTTTTCGGGGTTTCTGGGAGAGTTCGTGTGGAACGCATAATCTGTGATACCTGTTACCTGTTTTTCGGTGAGGCCCTAGAGGTTTTTTTGACGTGGCAAGGCGATTAGTTCTTATACGTCTTAACAGTGCAAAGCAACAGTCAGGATGGACGCTAGACCTGTTAGGTGTCTCTTCAATCTGTGATTGTTGATTTGCACTGTTGAGACGTAAGCGTTCAGTTTCCACCGACTAGCCCAAATTTCTGCGTAGAATAGTGATAAGTTCCATGTGGCATAACTAAGCACAAACCTCCTTGCACAAGAGCCCATTTGATGAAGCCGGTGGATATTTTGTACTTAGGTTGTTCATATGCGTTTTACGGTGTCGGACTAGCTCTTGCTGTCTAGCAGAATCACGGATATGTGGGCGAGTTGGTTTGGGTTCTAGCGCTGCCCTCTTGTCCTTTCATTATGAATCTTGCTGTCTACTTGCATTGTACAGCTTTAAAAATATTCACTCCCAGGGGTATATTTGCATACGTCACCTCTGTTTCTAAATGCACGCATTGAAAATGTGGTTTTTCGAAGCTCTGTGTGAAAATTTTCGCCTCAGTTTCCTCTCGGTTTATTGGTCACTGCAGTTCGCCAGTGCGACTGTTTCTTGAAACGGCAGGATTTTGTGCTGAATAGGCCTCGTAGTCCTTCGGAGGCGGCACCACTACTCCTTGCCCATCATTGCTTGGCTGTTGTTGCTATGATTTCCAACAAGGATTCTAGATGAGCAGGATCTTCTCCAAAGCTTGCTGGGATATGTCACTTGTTTCTGACGAGTTCACTGTAATGAAACACGATGAGAAAGGCTGTAATTTTAAGTAAGCAGGTATGTTGAGTCCTGTTGTAGTGGATGTTATTGTTCAAGTCATACCAGAATTACGGCACAGGCACTTCTGAGCGACTTTCGTGTTGACGAAAAACTGTGCCGGGTACAGAAACGCAAGACATTTCAGAGTAACTCACACCGCAAGGTGCCTTTTGGAATGACCTCCATGTTGTTATTGAGCCTTGCCGTGCTATCGTATGGTTGCTGCACATTTATTTTTCTTTATTTTGCCTTCGTTACTGTAGTAAGGTACAACTTAAGAATCCAGATAGGCCCCGCCCAGATAAATGAACTGTGGTTACCTCCGAGAGTGAAGAAATAGTCTGGCCCATGTACTCGTCCATGTTCTTTGATGGCGGGGCCACCGATTGTGCAGCTCGTGACGTCAGTCTAGAGTGCGCGGATTGGTGTAAGCTTGTGTGCGTCCGCCTATGAAGAGGAAATGTTGCAGACTTCTAAAGTTGTAACCAATTGGAGTGGACTGCCGAGCCTGCCACGTTTGCTTAGTGGCGGAGGTGTTGTGCTGATAAGTGCGAGCGAGGATGCTGGTTCGGCTCATGTACATGGTGGTCGCATTTCGATGGTGACGAAGTGCGAAAGAATACCAGTGTGCTTAGATTCAGATGCATGTTAAAGAACGCCAGGTGGTCAAATTAATCCACACTACACAGTGCCTCATAACATGTCACAGCTTCGGCATGCAAAAACACCGGAATTTTTTAGTGGAGTGTTGACTGCTGAAAAGTTTGTTTGCTGGCCATTAAGATGGACTTGAAAAATGGCCCATTGTACATAATATCATGACTCAACAGTGCAAAAGGGCACTGACCAAAGAGGAGACCAGACGACACGAGCGCCGCAGTACGAAAGCTCTTTAGTTGTTGAGCCACGAACGCCATCCAACATGCACACTTTTCTGCCGTTATTCAGTATATTACATAATATGTACAATAGGGTCTTGTTGAGGTTCTTGCATGTTGTGTGGCGCTCGAGAAAGGTTCTCCTAGAGCTAGAAGAAGGATGTTAGGTGTACATGAAGTGGGGCAGTTGCCATGGAGAGATTTCACCGTTCAATCTGGTGTTGCACAAAGCTTGTGTTGATGTTGGGTCTGGTCTGTTTAATTTCCTCTGTATATATTTCTCAGCACAGATATTAAACGTTAGTTGGAAGTTAGCGCTTGTGCTTGTCGTGTTTCTCTGTCCCCTGTGTAGAAGTTTCGCGCTATAAATCTTGTAATTATGGATTACCAGCTAGCCCGAAGCAATCGCTTGCTAATTTCCTCTCTACATTGGCAACATAAGGGTTTCAAAACTGCTGTTGTTTACTGTGAAACCATTGGCGAGAACACCACAAGAGTGATGTTTGCATGCGCAAAAGCAGCATTTGAGATCGGTGTTTTAAGGAAGAAATCTCGGCTCATATGTGCATTTAAATTTTGGGCTATATCAGACCCTGTGGAGCTCCTGAGAGGCCACTGTTCATGCGAGGTGTTGTGGGAAGGCAACGAAAATTGTCAGCGTACAAATGTGTAGTGCCGAGGTGGCGCGTCCTTGAACGCTTCAGTATGGAAATGCCACCTCAGCTGCTAACGGCCTTTGCACGACCTCGGCCCATTACAAACGATTTCCACTTTCTTGGCTTGCAACGTCGGTATTTTGCCGTGTATCCGACGTGATGAGCAGAGTTCATTGGAAGGTTTTTCTCCTTTCACATCATAGATGGCAGTAGCTGTTCATTCACGTTTCGTCCACTAGATGGCACCTAGTGACTGCCTGAAATGGGAGAGCAGTGCAAAGAGTATCTGCTAAGAAGCCTCTGTTAGCTTTATCCAGTGTGAGAAATTGCAGTTTAGGGTGCCACTGCTAGTTTCCAGTAGTTTGCAACGGCGTCTGTGGATCTGAGAGTGCAGGCAACATTGTAAGCAATATTTGCGACATTCATTTTGAAACAAGAAAGCAGTCAGGACACCACAAACATGGACTAACAACTGAAGAGATGCACAATGGTACAAAAGAAAGAAGGCACGAAAACTTATCTGCACATGCCCATACAATAGGCGAACCTATCAATCCGGCACGCGTGGGTGTCTCCGTGGAAGATAACTGTTAAGGCATTTGATTTCATCTTTATGCAAGTTAATTGACGGTTGCTTTTCTGCCATTGTGCATCTCTCCAGTTGTTAGTCGTTGTTTGTGGTGTCCTGACTGCTTTCTTGTGTCCGTGTTTGCACGCCCTGTCTTTTTCAAATGAATACTTACCAACTAGCTCAGCTCTCTGTTATTCTGTTTGCCACAGTTTTATAGGTCATAAAGAAATATTCCTCTCCGCACAGGGTTTTTAGAAGCCTTTCTTTTTAACATACTTTTGAAGCAAAAGGTTATTATGAGAAGGAGCCATTTTATTGTCAGTAAAAAACTAATAATGACCTCTAGAGCCTACAGGAATGTTTTTGTGGCATTTTGTATGCCAGGACGTTGCAATACAGCAGTTTGCCCTATTTCCACACTATTGCACTGTACTTGCCTTTTGCACAAAACGCAACCAGAAGCGCACGCGAGACTGTGTGTTTGTCTTTCTTGAAGGCAATGCCACATTGCATGATACGTTGCTACACGACGTTGACAAATTTCGGTGCATCACCATGTCACGATTATGTCGATGCCAGATCGAGGTTTTCGAAACAGATACGAAATTAAAGTGTGTGTGAGTGTTTTTTTTTTAACCTTTGTACTATGTAAATACAACCTTTATGTGTGCAACAGGCATTCGGTACAGCTACTACCACTTCAAAACTTTTGGACCTTTTCCAAGGAATTCGAACACCCTGGAATTTCACTGCCCTACGTTTCTTTCCTGTTAGCTCCTGCACAATATTGTACGTGCATAAATAAGTAAAAAAAAATCTCCTATCATATTTAATGTTTCTTTAGTAGCGTCTTCAGTATGACGACAGGCATGAAGTTTGTCCAACATTTGATCAGTATTGCGTTTTGTTTGGCAAAGGTAGTGTTTCGAAATCTTCAAGAACTGTTTAAAAGATGTATTTATCAATGCTGGCTGCGGAGTTCAAATACAGGATCAAATAATATGCAATATGTTTTTCGACACATTATGTTATCCTCCTACGTATTAGCGACGATGGCTGCAATTTTCGTAGTTTGAATGGGTACATCCACACTACTAAGTCTCCTGGTTCTCTCATCGGAAACTTCGTATGTGGGTCCTTGTTTTTTGTGCATTTGAGGTGATGAGTCACCGACATGTTTTTGTTGAGCTCACGAGTCTGACGTAAAAAATTTCCGACTTTGTTTCGTTTGAAGTGACGCTGATCAAGAACATTATTTTGAAGCTGCATTACTGATTAGTTCTTGGGTTCCAAAACCAGGACACAATTGTGAGACAGACATATTGTAGGGGGAGACTCCAGATTGAAATCTACTCTTTAGTTCAACAGAATGCGTTGGCGGGCTAGTTGGTGAGAATCCATAGCGCTTAGTTAGCGCAAAAAACGACACCACAAGAAAGTCCCAACAGGCTTTATTGAATACGCATTCGTTAAATATTTGTAATTGCCCTCTTCGGGCGAATAAAAACGGTGAAAATGGCGGGAGGGAAGGGAGGTGCTTGCGTGGTCACTGGCGCATTTTTCAAGTCTCCCTAGCAGGGAGGGAGGCGCTTGCTCGGGATTTTACGTTAGTGGCTTCACATGAGTTTAATCAGAAAAAACAAATTACTTCTGATAATTGAGCCAATACTGTGAAAGTAATCAAAATTGTTTTGCAAGAGTACTTTCCCAGTTGGTTCTGATCTATCGTCTCTCCTTGCAAAGATGCAAGGTGCGAGTGACAGTGGTTCCACGAGCGGTCATTGCGACTCCGAGTTCGACAGGCCTCCAAAACGGATGCGCCAAATACAACCATATGTGTGTGACCGTTTTGCTGTGTCAAGCGACAGCAAGGACGACGAGCCAGACGAGCCGCCATAGCCCAACGTGGGTCGGCAGCCGGGACCAGCAATTTACACAGTAACTCATAGTCACTATCCTCAAAGTGTTCGCAGCACAAAAAGTCACGCTTTGAAGGCACCCATGTTGGCTGCGATGGACGCGCAGCGCGAATCCATATCCTTCGAAGCTTCGGCTCTGTTGGAAAGGTATGACAGGGCACACCCTAGCGCAGATCAGCGTTGAGGCATTCTGCGTTGTGTCAGGTGCTTCACCGTTCACATTACGTAGCAGCACACAACACAGACGGCAAATTCGTAGACGTGGGCGAGCGCGGCAATGGCGTCGTTGGCTGCCGGTTGAGAACACGCACGGAGAACACCTTCCCGACCGTGAAAACACGTTTTGAGAGAGACGCGCGGCAGCGTGTGGCGGCTTGCGATGTTAAGATGCTTCTGTCTCGTTTATTTATTTTTTCTGATAAGGGGAAGATATTTCGCACGTTATGAAATTTGCAACAATACAGCAGAATTCGTCCAGTATCCGTGAATTTTGTTTTCGCCAGAACTTGGGTGGATTCTCTCCGGACTCTTGGCTCCTTTTATTTTATGCGAGCGAATCCAGTGAGGCAGGCACTTGGTGGAAGGATGCCACGCTATTTCCGGTGGTTGGTGGCACTTTGCTCACTCACTTTATTTTTCTTATCCCATTTGTTCATTTTCATTTTTTTCTTATTGCATGTTATTGAAGAGGGTGTATTGCTTTCGACATGCTCGAACAAAAAGTTGGCATGGTCCTCAAGATTACGTCATCAAAGCCTCAAAGGGCGCTGAAAACCCTAGAACTTTCTTCACAGAAGCTGCCGTGAATGCTTTAGGTTTCTGAAAAGCGAGTCACGGCACATCCTCACGCGAGCTTAAATTAAATGTGGAAAGTTCAGAAAACCGTTCTGGAATACTTTTAGATTTACCGCATGCGGGTTTGAGCTAGTTGGTAGTCCATAATCCACCAGTGTTAAAGCACAAAGGAATTTTCTACAAAAGACGACACAGATATGGACTTCATTTGGAAGTTATCACCTGTCCTAGTCTGTATCGTCCGTTATCTAACATTTTTTCACACTCAAAACTGGCGGTATAACCCGCCACGATAATCTAATGATTATGCTGTTTGACTGCTGACCTGACGGTCGCGGAGTCAAATCCCAGCCGCATTTTCGATGGAGGCAAAAATGCCTGAGGCCCGTGTACTTGGATTTAGGTGCACGTTAAAGTACCCCAGGTGGTCGAAAGTTCCCCCTCCACTACGGCGTCCCTCATAATCATATTGTGGCTCCCACAATTATGATTGGTGGATTACTTTTAGGTGCCCACTCCTAACATTGGTAACTTGTACACCGACTGATCTGACACCATTTTACAGCTACATTATTTCCACAATGCAGAACCTACCATTGTCAGTTCATGAGCACACGTCTGGCACATTTTGACCCACAGGGCACCACGAACTGTCTGTCAGCAGGCAGGTGGCAGATGCTGCCAGGGTCTATATTGAAACAAGCATTGTGGTCTTTGTGCAGTGCCTTCATTGGTTGAACAAAGAAGCATGATGTCTCAGCTATCATGACACTTAATTAACATTTGCTCTTCCACAAAGCGAATAAGTGTAAGAACAGCGCAACAAACAAGGACTGGCAAAGAACACAGTGCCGTATGTGTTTTTCGCCAGTACTGCTTGTCTGTTGTGTTGTTTGTACATATGTTGCGTCCTACCAGCATGCCCAAGTTTCCACTCTCCACAAAGTGACTGTCATGTAATGCGCCAAATGGGCGCCTAGTAAATGTGAGACTGCTGGACATTTTTCTGGGCTTGTAGACTTGCTTTGGATACGTAAGCACCTGCTGTGGTGCTCTAGTGGTTATGGTGCTCGAGTGGTGACCCAAAGGTCACGGGATCTAACCATGGCCGCGGCGGCTGCATTTCGATGGAGGCAAAATGCTAGATGCCCGTGTTCTTAGATTTAAGCCCATGTTAAAGAACCCCAGGTGGTCGAAATTTCCGGAGCCCTCCACTACTGTGTCTCTCATAATCATATCATGGTTTTGCGGCGTAAAACCCCAACAGTTATCAGATACATAGGCAAAGCTAATGCACACTGAGCTTTCGCGCTGCTGTGAGGTAATTGAAACTAGGGCACTACATGGGCAGAGGCTGGCCCGAAAGCCTAGGCCCAGCCCGCCGGCCGGGTAAAAGTTGTCCGATTCGGACTTGGTCAGACTCAGGCCCATGAGCTTTGGGTTTGGGTCGGGCTCTGGCCTGAGTCAGGCCCGTAATAGTCTCATACAAGTAGGTAATAGGTGTGGGTGTGCTATATGTAACTTTGGGAAGTAACTTCCTGCCATTGCATAATCTTGAATCAGAGGTGCTTTTGGGTATCTTTAAAGAAGGGGTACGCAGACAATGGCACAGCAGTGATACACTGGCCACATTAGTGTATACAGTGAAACCTCGGTGATACGAATCTCACGGGACCACCAGAAATATTCGTATCAACTGAAATTCGTATCACGAGAAAGCATGGAAAATTAGCATGCGACAAAAGAAAGCTTGCGTACATTTTCATTTATCGTTTTTCAGGGCCACAGCAACGTCAGGAAGAACCCTGAATGATTGTCAGTTAAATTTTTAGATGTCGGCAGTCATACCAGCACTCGTAAATATACGGTCCGTACGCGCGTATTTAATTAAGCATCCAGGTGCGTTGTGACCCGCAACAGCAGTAGCCCCTTCCAAGTTTTAGTATGCTTTTTTGCATGACACCGGAGTACTGCAGCTATAGTAACGAAAGAAGTGCTTTGACGAGATGGATCAAGGCCACAAAATTTCGAAACCACAGTCCTGTGTTATGATTTTGTTACGGCGGAGGTGTTGGGGATGTTTTTTGGGAGATTTATGGTCATGCCCGCACAAGTGTGACCTCAACGGTCGTGCATGTTGACGTCGTAACGCCTGACCCCTTCGCCAAGACCGTCCTCGCCTTCTTTCGGTCCTCGTCTACCTTTCATAGGATATCTGATGTACGAGGAAGGCACGTGTAAACACAGTACAACGACAGCAGCCCACGTCGACGCGTTAGAAAAAGAAAGCATGGCGCTAATGTCCTCTGTAATCTAAACGCGGAGGCACATAAAGAGCCTCAGATTCGCGCACACAATCTCGACGGCCGTGACGCGTCTGAAGGTTTATTCTGACCATAAGGAAAGTGTTCTTCTTACACCGTGATTCTGTCGATTTGGCAGTGCGGCGCGCATGCCCACGCTTGCGTTCTCGCGCTCGCACGTGCTTGGCGCGTCTTCCGCGACAGCGTGGACAACACCTCTTCGTAGCTGGGCGATAGCGTACGCTCGTATCAAACGTCACTGGGTGAAAATCGGTTCGCAGCAACCGTACTCCATTACATTGCAGGCCAATGGGCCTGGGCCGGGACCAACGAAAAATTCGTATCACCCTGAAATTCGTATGAGCTGTGAACGTATCACCGAGGTTTCACTGTATTATGGTGAATTCCATTGGCACATTCGGAGCACTTCCGGTAGCAGTTTCCGTGCTTCATTAGGAGCAAGTCTGTTCCATTGGCAGATTGAGAGTGCTCCCTGTATGTTTCATTGGCAGATCTGGAGTAGCTCTTGCGCCAGATTCTCTCCACGGAGCAGCACTCTCAACTCCGTGAAAAGCGGCAGATTCAGCCGGAAGTCGCAAACTCCCCGCGCATGCGCAGAGCGTGGTGCACCACGTGCGCGATGAAATGCGTTGTCCGATTGCACCCGTTCTCTCCGTTTGCGCCTGTGAAGACGAAAACTCCGTGAACCGCGAGGAATGCCGGGCGCTTGCGTAGCAAATGTGCACTAGCGCCCTCTACCGTTTGCTCTGGCTAGGGCGCTTGTGTTCCATTGGCAGATTTCCCTTGGTTGCTCTCCACTGGAGTTTCAGGAGCAGTTTCACTTTTTTTCTCCTGCTGCATTTTAAAGGGACTGTCTACCGCTCGGAAAAATTTTTCTGATTGCAGTGAAAATTAGAAGATCATTCGTCACATCGGAGGCAACGAGCATGCTTTTTCCCCATAAAAAAGAAATTATATTTTAATTTGATGTTTAAAATCGTGAAAGAATGACCGCTAGCGTCACCCAACAGCGCCGTGGTGAATCTACTGGTAGGACAAGAAAATCTCGCAGGTAGACTCATTTTGCTGAAAAACAAACATGTATAACTTTAAATTGTATTTTACACACTTGAAGCAGCTTTCGGTTGCGTCAGAGAGTAATTTTTTGCTTTTTTTTCCCCTCACGCATCCAAAGAGGCACCCGGTGGCGCTGCTTGCAGCGCCGTCTTCGATTTCGTCTGCTGCAACTCATGCGCTATGCCATGCGGCTCTCCGCGCTGGTCGTACTGTGCCGCTGTATTGTTGTTAGGATGTCTCACATGTGGTGCGCTGTGACGGTGGGCATTTGATGTCTCTTTTTGATGAATCGACTTGGCTTGGATTGTGGCAGCAGTGCTAAAATAAACGCACAGACTGCGATTACAGCAGAACAAGTGTTCTGTAATTGTATAATTTGGCTTCATTTAACCGCTGGCACGCTGAAAACGACTGTTACATGCATTAAAATAGTGTTCAGTGAAAATAAAGTAATCCTACAGAAATCACATGTGCTTTCGGTTTTAATTTTGACCGGCACTACAATCGTCCAACCAACCAGTGTTATGGGCATGTTTCACACCAATGGAAGAAAACCGAACGCAGATAGAAAAATTCTGTTTTAAAGATTTCTACTCACTTTCCAGAGAAACCGCTGCAAGGTTGGACACTTCAGACGGTGTGACAGGTTCGTTTAATAGAGCAACTAGAATGAGTTGTGCAATACCATTCTCGAATAAGAGACGGAGGTGAGCGTTTGATTTTCAGACAAACGAAAATATATTTTCACACACACAAAACAATAAACGAAAGGGTAACACTAGAATGAACAAAAGGTAAACTAACAAGCGTCAGCCTGACCACAACTACATAGAGTTCTCCTTAAACAAGGGAATCTTATCATAAGACTAAAATCGTGCAAGTCCACACACTAACGTCGTCAGGAGAGTCCTGATGTGGAAACAGAGCGGTACGGCTCACCAACGGGTTGGACACACCAACAGTCACGTAGGAGGACGCGGTGGTGGAAGTCTCCAAGCTGACTCGTCGGGCCCTCAGCCCGACGAGTCACTTCCACTCCCGGTGGATGCCGTCATCGTCGGTGCTGTCTCCCACCCGAGAACCACAACCACGCCAAGCCGGGGCCTCAGCAAAAGCCACGCCGGTCATAGAGTTTCCTACAATACTTACTAGAGGGAACTCTGGCGCTAGTGTCTATGGGAGCTGCAACGCATGACGCTTCAGCCAGCATGGGAATGATGGGTAGTACACAAATTTGTCTAAACTTCGTACTTTCGGCTCCGTTTGGCTCCGCGTCGGCTGCATTCGCTTTGTCGCAAAACGAAGTGCAGCAAAAGTCAGCAGTTTCACTTCGCCACTTTAACTTCTGTAGGCTCAGCGATTCAAATCTGGTCACGAAGTTCACAACGATCCATTCTTTTATCCGAAAGAAAACCAAAACATAGCAATAAACAAAGCCACAGGTACGTTTGAAGCCGCAAGCACGAAGACTAGGCAAATTTGTGTACTACCCATCATTCCCATGGTAGCTGAACGATCGCAGCGCCAGAGTCCCCTCTAGTTAATTTTAGGAAACTCTATGACGCCGGTAGAATGGTCGCCAGGTCCGCGTGCAGGCCTGCGCCGGCTAGGTGGACGTCTTCAGAGCCCGGGTACAAGCGCCCGACAAGCTCGTAGTCCACACCCTAGCCACGTTCTTCGAACAGCCCGCACAGCTCTTCTTCTTTCCCCTTTTTTTTTTCTTTTCGGTGCAGTGGCTCTCGGTGATTTCTTTATTTTCCGTGTGTATTTTTTTTTCAATGCTGCGATGCTCGGCGCGCTCGCGCAAGTAGCACGTTGTACATCGTCCTCGTCGTCTTTACTGTTCCAACCATCGGACGCACCACACTCGCGCACTTCACTCATAACAGACGGTACGCTTTCTATTGCAGTACAAAACAGAAAGTCGATGAAGGACGGTAGACAGTCCCTTTAAAGCCATTTATGGCTTGATGGATATTCAGACTTTCTTCGAGCTGATGAGGCTCTATCATTCTTGTGGAATTTTTTGTGCCAGAGTCGTCCTTGTTTATTGAACAGACACATAATTTTGGTATCTTTAGGTTTATGGCTGATGGCATGTGGTTTGTGTACAGCAGACGACCATGTCAGGCACGTCTTCAACACAAACCTCTTCACTGAATGCGAATGTGTGGCATTTCAACATGCGGATCCTGCGAATGACTGTGGAATGGTGTTGGTGCGATGTCGGGATGATGGAAGCACCGCGCCAGCATGACATGAATGACAAGATAATGATGGTGGAAAGGCAAAAAGAGCAAAGTTGACTGTGACTGCATAACTACGACACTGTGATGACAATGGTTGACAATGGTGATGGGACGATGACGTGAAAAGGCAAGGCAGTAGAATGATGACAACAGAGGAATGAAGGCAGCGAAGTGATGATGGCTTCACAGAGGAACAACAATTACAAGGCGACTGAACCACTACAATGATGTGGCAGTGAGGGAATGCCAATGATGGAATGTAGCCAACACGATAGTGGCTTGGTGCCGATACATGACAGAACATTGCATGGACAATGATTGGGACAGTATAACGACAGTGCCATGTGGACAAGGAAGTGACTACGAAGGAGTGATGACGAAGACGTCGTGAACATATATTGATGATGGATCAATGGCTTTGATAGTAGCGTGACAATGGAGAAAAGTCTTCAGTGATGCATGTGTGACAAACTAACGACAGCGTGTTTCTGTACCAAGTTCACATTTGTGCTTACGTCAGTTGCCTGCTGTCATGGGCCAGCTCAGTTTCGCACAGTGTCCAGTGCTGCTGCCAGTTGTGCAAGGCAGCAGCAGCCAGTGGTTAGCCACCTACAGACAGAAGGAAGAGGCAAAGAGGCCTTCATTTTAAACGTGAGAGTTGTTGATCAAGATGTTCACTGCTTGTTGCAAGATGAAAAAAATCAGCTTCCTCTGTTAATGAGTATAGTTGTGTTGAGATTTTGTACCAAAATGACCGATGACTGTGCTCGTCATCAACGAAAATTGGTCCCAGATGGAACCAATGGCGACTACACCCGTCATAGTGGTGTGTCTTGACGCTAGATGGCCGCACATGTCCATGTTTTGCCATTTGTGTCCTTGCTTTCATTTTATAGTCATCTTTCATTGTATTGCCATGCGGTGAGACCATCTTCTAGTTATCTTTTTTTTTACATAATTAGTGAAATGTAGAAACCCCATTGAATTGAAGGAGTGGTACCATTTTATTCAGATAAAACAAAAGCTCTACAAACTGAACGAAAATAATTTAATTTACGACAATTTTCTTCTTTTTTTTTACGGTAGCGCAAGGTTTAATGGATGCTTGGTTTTGTGTTTCTTTAGACTCTTGTTTTTCCACCAGTCTCAACGAAAGGGAATTTTTGAGGTGCTCGTTTCTTTGTTAGACGCACCAATGAAGTTGACAGTTAAGGCAAGGAAGGTGTGGGGGACATTACTTGGTGTTTTTAACCATCGTGTAATGATTATGATTTAAATTGAACGGAATTAAAATGCCAAAAGATCACCCTTTCTGCTGGTGGGATCCGAACCCACCACTCCCAGAATAGCTTGCTCAAGGCGGGGTAGATTCCACTAGGTATGACAGTCATTGGATCGGCAATTGGAATGATTGTCATGTCTGAATTTAATGACTCTCATAAGTACTGAAAGAGTACTGGAGTCCGCACCACAAAGAAGGCTGCAAGTGATGCAAAATACCATGTCGCACTCAGAGTGCCCGTCTTTGACAAAGTGCTGAGAATTTCAGTGTTCAGGGTGCCTGTAGGGCCTACCCACATGGTGATGAAAACAAGAAAGGAAGCATCAATTTGCTTGTTTTCCATGTGATTGTGCTTCAATATTTTGCTAATGAGAAACTGCAGCAGAGCAGCTCTATTCTCATTTGCTGTGGTTCCCCAGAATGCTGGCTCTATCACCCATGCACTCCTTGCACCTCTAACGTAACGCTCCTTGATTAGAACTAACAGACGTCAAAGCCAAGGGAAGTCAGCAGGCAGAAAAACTGTGTTTCACACTTGTCGTCATGGCTACTAGTGGTGCTGACTAACACTCCCAGGTTTAAATGCGCATGCACCACATAAAGCGGATGGGAAGATGGCTGCCGCCGTAGAGCATCGGAAGCGTTATTCGAAGGTTGCAGGTTCGTTCCCTGCCGGCGGCAAGTTATCTTTTCGTCCACTTTACTTTCTTCACATTTATATCATAATTACTACAAATAGCATCCCCTATACTTTCCTTAGTTCTAATTAGTGTTGTGTCTAGCAAAGAAAAACGAGCCCTTAAAATTCCCCTTCTTTCATTCATAATGTTCCTTAGGCTTTGTCCGTGATAACTTTACGTTGTTTCATGCTCAAAGCTGTGCAGGTGGTGTAGCTGTGTATGTCTCACATGAACATCTCTCATGCACATTTTTCATATCTTGAGACCTGGAGAATAAGTGAGTCATGTTACTACAGCTTGTGGATGCAAGTTCGTGGCAAGTGACATCTTCATGCGCCTTTGTGCTGCTTCTTGTAAGATGTACACACTCTTGCTCACAGATGTAAGTGATGTAATCACAGACGTGTCGCTCTACTTGTTAGGTGGTAAATTATTGTTCAGACCTACATTAGCTTTCATGTAATATATAATAACGCCATATATTGAGGCATGGTGTAATAATGCTTTGCGATGGCAACCAATCACGTAAGGCCTATTCGCCGCGAGATTGAGCAGAGTCGGCACCTAGCGGTGAGCGGATGAAATCCCGTGGTGTAGATGGCTCCTGGCGTTGTCTGCTAGACACACCGTGTTCTCATGTGTGCGTAGGTCATGCCCGTCCTCAGATTACAGCTTATTCCGTTGTGCTAGCACAGTATCAAATGCTTGTACGTATGCCTACACGATATACATTAGCATTTCATCTACGAGACTTGTATGCATTCTAATAAGTGAGTGCATGCACGTGTCGGTATGCCGTTAGGTCCAACCATCGTACCGTCCTTGGCCAAAATCATTTCAATGTGGGTACCACTTTGTCGTTCAAGCACATCACATAGTGCATTTGGCGTCGTTCTAAACGAAAAAAAAAAAGTGGTGAATGTCGAGGTGTGAATGCAGAATTTTAGTGACACCATCTCGTGAAGTGTTGGCGATTTGCAAATCCTTGTGATACCGCAAAGCATGAACTATAGCATCTGCAGAGGCCAGTTAGCGGTAAAAAAGACCTGAAGCCTCGCATTTCTATGGCAGTACACGTATTCATGCAAATAGCAAAGGAGAGTGCACAAAGTTTTACTTCGTCTAATTACGCAGAAATGCAGGCTTTTTTTTTTGTAGCCGCTAGAGCGAGAAGTAAATACTTAATTGGCTCGGTCGCATAACTGTTAGTTATTGTGGTATAGGCAAAACACAATTTAAACACGTGCGAATCAAGCAAGAAAAAGCATCAAGCACAGTGCAAAACATGAATGTGACCGCAGGCCAGCACCCCATTGATTGGCAGATTGCGCTTCTCCCACACGTAATAGGTACGTTAGGCCGGTTTCGTGCATTAATGTGGTAATGGAGGTCATATATATCACCATTAGGCTGCAGCCAACGCGCTTTATTCGCCGACAGTCGACTCAAACCGCCTACGGCGAAGTGCCGCTGCGTACATTTGCATACACGTTGCTGACCGCCTATCTACACAAACGCAGCGACGGTGCTGCCACCTATAGCCCGATCTCGTGGCGAATCGAAGTATTCCTTTTATACGTGCAACACTGTTTCTTGGTTGAGGATGCTGGTATTGAGATAATTCCTTTTAATCTTCGAGGCATGGCTTTGAGTCTGTGAAACAAAGTACACTTAAACCTCGATATAAGAAAGTCAGTAATTCACTTTGTTATATCGAAACTGTGCTTCTTCTTTTTTGCATGGGAAGTGCCTGAAGAATGTTTCAATATTACGACAGTACAAAGATTTATTTCAATAACGTGGAAAAAGTAGTTTTATTTGAACCTGAAATATGACGAGTGTGGCTTGATGGTGTGGTGGCTGATTGCCATGCGTAAATCTGAAGGAACTGCCAATCCAACACATTGTGGTAATGTAGGACAAGCATTCACAAAAACTGCGTGCAACTCAATCATATGACCACCAGTCTCAGCAGAGGTTTCAATTTATTGCCTCGGTCTGGGCCAACCTGAAACTTCATTATATACATTGAAATTGTGGATAACACGCTTTTTTTATAATGAGGTTCAAGATACATGGTGTTATATTGACATGGAGTTATGAGAAATGAAATGCTTCATTATATTAAAAATTTCATTACATTGAAGTTCATAATGTCAAGGTTTAACTGTATAGTTATTGCAATACCGAGCTCTCATTTTTTATCAGTTCGTGGGCTGAACGCTAGCCACAGGACTGTTTCGTGAGTCCTTGCGTACTTTTGTGCTGCTAGGCAATAGTAGCGCTCATCTTGTGATATGCGGTGGCATTCATGGTGACTCCATACACTTCATTCGTTCGTTTTTCTTGCATTAGATTTAGTGCACCACCTTCTGTGATGTGCGGCTAATCCCAGTTATGGTACAAGCCTTGTTTTGAGGTTGTGAGGGCAACAACAGCAATGGTGCTGTCCGATACAGTAGCCTGGTGCGTGACTTTCGCGCACGTTTGTGCCCGCATTCTTGCGAAACGTTGGTTTCTCTCGTTGGCTGTTTGTTCTGCTGAGCCTTTTTGGTACTCCAGCAGCAAGCATACAGTGTGGTTCGGGTTATCCAAGGGTTACAGTGTTTGATTGAATGTTTCTTTTTTACAGCAGTGCTGTTATGCTCGAGGTTGGGTGTTTGTCGTTTATAGAAAATGATCATCATCATGAACCAGCATGTGCTCGCTTCTTCATTGCAGTCTTCGGCTTTGCTCCCAGTACATAAGCGCCTATTTCTCCAGTGTGGGATGCAGTAATCCTGATGGGCAAGGGAATGGGTACAGATGGAGAAAGAAAGATAGAAATAAAGATAGCGAGAGAAATTCTTGGCAAAAAGGTTTCTTGGCAAGAGCAAGCATAGTCATGTATATTAATAGTATAGCAAGTGGTGGGAAAGAGAGATGAGAGGGTAAACTTGTCACAGATCAACTGTGTCTCGCCACACTGCGATTAGTGGTTGGTATCAGCTCGTATGGTGGTACACACCAAAAACGAAACTCATCTCAAACGATACGTAGACATTGCTGTTAAAATCTCCTGAGCACAGCTGTAAACACACTTGCTGTCTCGACAACCAGCTGACGCGTGGGCCAGCCGTCGGTTCAGCCACGAGTAAGTCTTGTAGCCTTGCTCGAAAAGCAACTCGAGCTATTTAAGTCTGTTGTAAGCATATGCCCAAATGCCACAGCTGTGTTGAGCAGCATTCCATTGTATCGTGTTGAGGCCATCTGTGTCACGTTTGATACGCGGGGCAGCTGTGCGGCAGGTGGCCCTTGCTTCTACATGCTGGCGTCTTTTTTTTTTCTTCTTTGCAACAAACATGGTCTGCTGCGCACATGCGGCGCGGCATGTTGACTGTGCCCCTCTCCGCCCGGAAGCTCCATGGTGGCTCACTGAAATTACAGCACCATTAATGCTTTCCGGATACTTGCATGGCTCGTATGAACGAAGGTCGAGTGCTGCTGAAGAATGAGCTATTCATTGAGGCGCAGGCACCCATACCTGTTCAGATCTCTTCCTAAAATTTGCGAATGTGGCCAAATTTTATGACTTCATGGTTGTTATCTCAGGTTTTACGAAAACAATGCTGATTGCGAAACACATTTTGCTTTTTTGGGTCTTTTGAGACCTTCTACCGAAACACTCTTCTCATAAACGAGGATCTCAGAGTAGTGCTTCCTTTGAGTGAGCTTCCCGAAATAGGTGAAAGCAACTGCAGCAAAGCCAGGGAAATGTCGTTATGGAAAGCAAGAAAACAAAAAAACTCATTTCTGGTCATTGTTCACTGTTGCAAGTTAGTTGCCGCTTGTGTGTTGCGTCGGACAACGAACTGTCGATGGTGAAGTGCATGTTTGTCACACAGGGGGCAAAAATTAAGAAAAACATGTGCCCTTTCTCCCCCTCTCCGACTCTGCCTTTTCAATGTTGTGTTGGCAGGTATTGACTGCTGTCTTCTTGCTGTGCGTTACGCTTGTTGGCATATGAGCTTCAGTAGGCAGGCATTTCAGCCTGCTTATTGGGAAAACAGAACAGAGACACCACAGTGTGCTAACATCAAGTTTATCGTTGGGAAATTCTTATATAAATCAGTGTCCGCGTCTTCTTTTTGTCCTTGTCTGCTGCTGCTGTGATGTTGTGATGTCCTTGCTCTGCATACAAGGGTCTTTTATTGTTATAAGTTATTGTAGTCTAGCAGTTCATAAGTGGTATTTGTAGTATGCCTAAATTTGCATGTTGATTAGGCATATAATTAGTTGATGCTACGTGAGCGTCAATGTCACACAAGCATTAATAAGCAGTGGCATATCCCTAAGAACAATACTGAGGTCACAGTGGTATGTAACCCTGGGTTACGAGTCATTTGCGTAATCTTTCAAAAATGGAAATTAGAAAAATAAACCTAATTTCTTTGGTACCCTTCCTTTAATGCTGATTATTTGATGTGTATTAAATAATAGCACTTCATTTCAACCACTTAATCAAATAGAAATGTGTTTGATTCTTTCTTCAAAATCTTTAAGTAACTGTACACCCTTGCTTTATTCTGAAATAAACAAGTGTCGCTCTTCATCGTCTTGCATCTTTACTCAGCGTATTCAGTTTATGTTGCCATCACACTGGTCCACACCCTTACACAAGCTGTGGGACTAAAGTCCATGGAAATGAAACACTTTTTCTTTTCCCTTCAAAAACCTGCAAACTTTTGATTTGCCTTGGACGCACTGCATTATTTAGTTCTCTCTGACGCATTGTTTCTGCCTACTGTTTTACAGATTCGATGGGAGAAGAATATAACGCTAGGGGAACCTCCTGGGTTTCTGCATTCCTGGTGGTGGTAAGTGTAGTCGACATGTTTGGCTTTTACACCGAAGCTGTGTATAACTGGGCCACTTGTAACTGCGCGGACAGTTACCTACTCAGCATTTACCTACTGTCATCATTAGGGACCGGATTTTAGGCAAATGCCGATTTTGTTCCTTGCGCTCCTGTCGCGCCAACTTGATATATCAGCATGAATGGCAGGTTAGAAGGGATTTTGTAGTGTTTTTATTGTGCCTATAAATGCCTATTTTTGGCATTCATTCCTAAATGCTTACAAATGCCTGTAAATACCTATTTTAAAGATTGGTGCTTACATGAACACTACTTAGCCTCGGATTTCGCTCCCGGGTGTAGTTTGAGACCGTTGTTCATGTTACCGCACAACATTGACTCTTCGAAACGATGGGGTTAAACCAACTCCCGGAAAGAACTGCTAGCAGCAGTAAAGTGAGACACGCCAGTGAGAATTTGCCGCCACGCGGACATAGCGCAAGCAGTTGGCGAATGCGAAACCACGGAGAGCTGTCAGCGGAAAGGAGAGTGAAGAGCAAAAAAAGAAAGAAAAAGCGATGTGCATGCAGCTTTTGTTTTGTTTGTAATTTACTTTTGAAGGTGTTCCCCGCAGCAGCATAGCCAGAAATTTTGTTTGGGGGGGGGGGGGTTCAACCATGCTTTATGTATGTTCGTGTGTGTAATATACACGTGCAAACCTGAAAAGTACCGGGGGGGGGGGGTTGATGCCTCCCCCCCCCCTTCCGTCTGGATATGCCAGTGGTTCACTGCCAGACGAGAAACGGCTTTATGCAATTTGGCACGGCCAGTAAGAAGAATCCCTCCCTTCTAGTCTCTTTAGCAATCTGGGTATCTCCCAGTCATGCCGAAAAGACACCGAGGAGTGTGTTGATTCGACAGTCAACACTTTACTCAGCATGCAGAACGTGAGAGAGACCGTGTTACTATGTGGGACAAGAGCACAATTGCACGGCTATGTTCCACTGTTGGCGCCGTTGGGCCATCTTAAGCGATAACATTTTACAGCGCAAGCTGTTATGAGATCACAACAAGGGCCATTTTTGGCACCGTAGTTGTCTGCCGCTGCCGCCAGTGTCCGTAACCACTGTCGCTCGAAATAAGAAAAAAAAAATGAAATAAGAAAACATTTCCAGGATGGAACAAGGTTCGAACCTGGGGCCTCTGCGTGGGAGCCCAGTATTCTACCTCAGAGCCATGCTGGTGCTTGAAACTGCTTTGCAAAAAGACCCTATACAGGCTTCATGTCGGGAAGGAACCACATTTACATATGCAATGTAGCGTCGTAGAAGAGTAAAATAACAACCAAGCATCACACAACGCGAATTCTGTTACTAGGCCTCACACAATGCGAATTGCACGAGTGGGTTGTTGAATGCTTCCAACCCGTTACAAAGGGCTCTGCCATAATTCTTCATCGTCATCAGCCACAGCATCAACAAAGTGCACATAATGGCATGCCTTACAGGTGTTTAGCAGGTACCATGGTTATCCGCAGAATGACGAAAAATTGCGTAGTGACTGCTTTTCTACATCACAAAAATTATGATTCATAGCGTAGTGGGTTCCACGCAAGTGCACTTCTATTGGTTACCAAGGAAGCCCATAATGCTCCCATGATCCATTTCCTCAGGGTCTCAAGAAAGTTAATTCCCTCTCTCTCTCTCTTTCTCACTTTAGCGTATGTTATAAAGCGTGGTGGGAGAGTGAAATAACGACCGGTCGTCACACAATGCGAATTAAGTAACTAGTGGGTCCTTTAAAGCTTCTGACCCAATACAAAGGGCTCAGCCATAATTCTTCATCGTCATCAGCCGTCGCATCAACAAAGAACACATAATGCCTTACAGTTGGAGCTCGCTTCTCCGCAGAATGACGAGTAATGTCGTGGTGGGTGCTTCCCAACTTAACAAAAATTATGATTTGTGGCGTAGTGAGTACGTCTCTAGTGTACTTGTATCAGTAGCCACACGAGAGTTTATAACGGGCTCTAGAAATGCCGCTCTTCGAGCTTTCGCTGTGACTGTGCAGCGGTTTCCGCGCAGGCCTGGCGTTTTTTGTTTTCCTGTCGGGGGGGGGGGGGTAACAGAGGTCGCGCACTTCTTCATTTGAAATTATTTTGCATTGACGTGAAAATTTATTGCACCTAGACTTGCAATGCTGGAGGACTAAAATGTTGTTTTATCTTAACACCTATAGCGCGTTTTTCTCTGTGTTCCTGTCCCTTCTGTGCACTATAAGTGTTAAGATGGATTACCAACATGCCCAAGCTCACGTTCTTTCAAGTTGTTTTACGTGCCTATTTTTGGCGCCTAAAATGAGCTTTCATAATGCCTAAAAATCCGGCCTCTAGTCATCATCATGAATGGCCTATGCCTTCACATATTTTAATAAAGCGACCGTGACCACCCAGATGGAGCTCAAACGGCAGCTGGCAAAACTGGCAGCTGGTTGATGTGACTGCGACTTTGAGAGTAATAAGAAATGTGAACATGTTGTAACTACAGGAACAGTTACAAAGTCAACAATTACCTACTCAATATAAAAAAAAATACCCTTGCTGTTATGTGCCACAGAAATTAACAAACCCCACTACTCACCACGGGTCCACTTAAGATAACAGAAAACACGTAAATGCATAAATTAACTAATAAATAAATTAGTCATGTAGATTAATTAATGAACAAGTAAATAACTAAACAAATACATATTTTAATGGCCTGTGCACTGCACTTCTGATCTCCGCAAATAGAGGTGAGAGTGCTCTAAAGGAGCATACCCTAAAGTAAAAATTTTACATAAATATATAAATAAATAAATAAATAAATCCGTGTATACACAACCTTGCTAATCATCCACCTTCAAAGAGTGTAATGGCTCATGAATTTTTTCTACCGTATTAGTGGAGCAGCCATGAGAGAGGACATGCCTTGTCATCCTGGTGTGAGCTGCTGCATTTGCATAAGACATTCATGTTAACTGGCTGTTTCTTTTGTCGGCAATACCCTTGCACAAAACTAGTCTGTCAATGCATTAGTGCGCTCTGCAGAGCAGAGCTGTGACGTCTGGGGTCAAAGCGGGGTCGCCAGACATTGATAGCGAAGTCTTCTAGTGCTCTCTCAAACGACAGTGCCTTCTAGATGTTTTCGTGCTCCTCAAGCGTTCTCTGTTGAGAAAAATATATTTGGTAAGGAACATGTTTGCGATATCCCGCTGCCGCACATTTCCTGCAGCGGTGGAGTAGAACACACTTGGTTACAGCTGCAATCGCTCTGTGTTAAGTGTCTGCTCTCATATGCATCTCTGGTCCTCGGGGAACCACAGCTGGTAAGGAGTCTTCGGACAAGCTAATAAAACTCGCTGACTTCAACTCGTCTGCCAGCTTATAAACATTTGTGGATTACCCACGCCATGGACGGCACTTACAATACTGACAACGACATCTTGATTGACGCCGAGTTTAAAGAGAAAACAAATCCAGTGCTGCAGTCAGTTCAGTACGGGTGGAAAATGAGTGTTGGTGAGTGTGCGATAACGGAAGTGTGAACGCCAACGGCCGAGCCTCGAGTGCAGACGTAGGTGAAGATCATTGAGCGCGAGTTGGAGAGACTGTGTGTGTGAAGGCGAATGAAAACAGCTCAGTGCGCGAGGACGTGAACGTCGACGACGGTAAGGCAATGCGAGTGAACGCCCTAGCTAAAGCGAGGACGCAGATGAGGTCCCCTCGATGCGAGACACAGTGTGTGAACGCGAATGAAGTCGTTGAATGTAAGATAACGGATGTGACAACGCCAACGGCCGAGCCACGAGTGAGAGTTCGAGGGAGTGTGTGTGTGAAGGCGAATGAAGCTCAGTGCGCGAGGACGTGAACGTCGACGACGGTAAGGCAATGCGAGTGAAAGCCCGAGCTAAAGCGAGGACGCAGATGAGGTCCCTTCGATGCGAGACAGTGTGTGAACGCGAATGAAGTCGTCGAATGTAAGATAACTGCTGTGTGAACGCCAACGGTCGAGCCATGAGTGTGAGTTCGAGGGAGTGTGTGTGTGATGGCGAATGAAAACAGCTCGGTGCGCGAGGACGCAGATGAGGTCCCTTCGATGCGAGAGACAGTGTGTGAACGCGAATGAAGTCGTTGAATGTAAGATGACAGATGTGGGAACGCCAACGGCCGAGCCATGAGTGTGAGTTCGAGGGAGTGTGTGTGTGATGGCGAATGAAAACAGCTCGGTGCGCGAGGACGCAGATGAGGTCCCTTCGATGCGAGAGACAGTGTGTGAACGCGAATGAAGTCGTTGAATGTAAGATAACAGATGTGGGAACGCCAACGGCCGAGCCATCAGTGTGAGTTCGAGGGAGTGTGTGTGTGAAGGCGAATGAAGCTCAGTGCGCGAGGACGTGAACGTCGACGACGGTAAGGCAATGCGAGTGAACGCCCGAGCTAAAGCGAGGACGCAGATGAGGTTCCCTCGATGCGAGAGACAGTGTGTGAACGCGAATGAAGTCGTCGAATGTAAGATAACCGCTGTGTGAACGCCAACGGCCGAGCCATGAGTCAGTAGCCTAAAGGCCGAACCATATAGAGCGCTTGGCCGGCGTTTTCTGACGTTTGAAAAGTCTTTTTTTTTTTATTTGACTTGTAGCGCCAGCTATTGGCATTGAGAAGAACCACAATCTCGTAATATATGGCCTCTGAGCTTGAAGCTGCCGCACATCTTTGAGGCCACGTATTCGACCAATACACTCATTCTTAGTAAGCCTACCGATGAACTTGAGTACGGCTCTCGGAAACAGTTCGAAGATATCACGAGCGCTTTGCTGTCGAAGCTTCTAGGGAACAAGCTAAGTCGAATACGAGCATCAGTCGAGAACTTAAGGGCCACACAGCGCACGGCGACGACTTATTAGATTCGAGTCGGGCGGCAGCCATTTTGGCAGCAGCAACGACGCCGTTACGTAGCGAAGTCGCTGCCAGCCGCACGCTGATTGGTTCTGAGTCCATCGAACTGCTTCCGGCGTCGACGCTGCCGCCCGTGATATCTGGGCCGTCCAGAGGTGGACGTTTCGGCCACCGTCACCGGTAGCGTCGACGTCGAGGGACGCCGGCAAAAACGCTCTATATGGTTCGGCCTTAAAGCGAGGACGCAGATGAGGTCCCTCGAATGCGAGGGACAGTGTGTGAACGCGAATGAAGTCGGTGAATGTGAGGTAACGAAAGTGTGAACGCCAATGGCCGAGCCTTGAGTGCGGACGCAGGTGGAGGTCATTGAGCGCGAGTTCGCGGGACTGTGTGCGCGAAGGTGAACAAAAATAGCTCTGTGCGCGAGGATGTGAATGTCGGCGACAGTTAGGCAATGTGAGTGAATGCCCGAGCCTAAACCTGGACGCAGATGAAGACCGTTGTATGCGAGAAGCAGTAAGTCAGTTCAGTACGTCTGCATGGGAGTTGACGCGAGTCCGAACGCCAACGTACGAATCTTGTGTGCGGACGCAGATGACGGTTGAGAGCGATGAACTTTGTGCGAACGCGAATAGAAGCAGTTCAATGCGGGTGGGCTTGAATGTCTGCGACCACGATGACTGCGACTATGAAGCAGCGTGTGTGTAAACGCCCGTGCTTAGCGTAGGCAGATAGCCGTTAGTTCGAGGGACTGTATGTGAACGCGAATGGAGACCTTGAGAGCAGGTAGGCATGAATAAGTCTAGAGCACATACACATACATGCATATGTATGTATTTATATGCCTTCATTGATTTTTGCTTTGTTGGGGCTGGACTTCATACACGAAGCAAATTTATATGTGTATTTCTGAATAAATATTATGCCTAAGGGCAGACTTTCGAAAAAAAAAAAAAGTCTATCGCGGAGGTGATTGGAGTCGTTATGGCAGCCTGTTATTTTCGGCTATTGGTGGCAAAAGGGTTCCACCCGATGTGAGGTCAGTTTTTTCTTCTTCTAAAAGCAAACAAAGCAGTAAGCAACGCAGCTGTCCGCGCCCCGGCACAGAACGTAACCCGACAGCGTTGCCACTTCGTCCTGGTCTAGTTACGCCGTGATGGTTTTCGCCGAACGCCGGGCGCCCAGTTTTTTTCCTCACGTTCTTGCGACCCTCTTCTTCTTTTTCCGTTCTCTGGCTGCGTACGTCGTCAGCGCTTTTCGGCGGCCAGACATGAGCAGCGGCACATGCGCAGTTCGAGGGGCGGAACGGGCACACGCCGCGCGCATGCGCCGTCGATCCTCTTTATAGTGCCTTCCGTGTCTCGCCTTCGGGACGCGTGAAAAAGGCGTGACCTGCCCGTAGGCTCAGTATCTTGTTGGTTATAATTAGTCTCGTTTTGTGGTGCGGTGAAAGAAAGGCGGGTTATCAAACTTACCTTATTGTTACGGTTT